>NC_064756.1:16368816-16563816 GCF_011397635.1 Epinephelus fuscoguttatus
TGAAACTCTCTACGCAGCTTTGTAAAGTCAATGGGAGCTGCAGATTCAGGTGATAATCACCTCTGGGTTCATCACTACGAGCGTAACGTCTTCACATTGTCACAGTGTTTTCACATTTTATTCACATTTTAATCTTTGGTTTACTGGTCGGGCTTCTCTGTATGCTGTGTTTTGCTGGTAACCTGTTGGCTGGCTTTTAAAAACCCTCTCAAATGCTCTGTCACACATACAACAGCCGGCATCAGTGGCATTGTTATCAGCCAGTACTTTCTTTGTTGACCTTTTCTTTGCTTACAAACATGTTTGTGCAAATTACAGTTGTTGTTTGACTCCTCTATGTTGCTTCCCTTGAGCCCAGGTTATAACAGCATATCTCATACAACATCCCACTCTCAAATAATGCCACTTGGGCTGTTTGGCTTCTGTGCAAGACACGGCAACTCCAATATAAACCATCTGTGTCATTATCAGACACTTGGAGCAACAGATGCATTTTAAAGAGCATGAAAGTCTGCTCAGGGTGGGCAGGAGTAGAGATGGATGGATCCAATAAACACTAGGCTTTGACCCAGGAGAGCTGTGTTTGAGACCAGCAAACAAGGTACAAGGTCAAGGTACAGCACAGAAGATGGCAAAATATGATGAGTAGGGATGATATCACGCTGTATGAATTGTATTCCTTTTGCAGTCCTCACACAAACAGACAAAATGTTGAAAAAGAAAATAAATCCATAAACGCACCGACCCACAGCGTCTCATTATACAGCAGCACTCCTGGCATTGAAACAATTGACGTCCACACTCGGTTAGATGAAATGCACGGTGTTATGTTTCAGTTGGCAAAGAGTGTGATTCAGGACAATAATTATAACCCTGATAGCATGAACATAATATGGAACAAGCCCAGAAACAGTAATTACAAGCTGGCAAGATGGGTCTATTAATTGGAGTGAGCTAATTTGTTGCCTTTGGATAATTAAACAATGTCTGTGACATCTGAGAAGACAGATGAATCAAAGAAATTAAGACTTATACTGCTCAATTTGTAGGGAGTGGGGGTATTGAATGTTTTTTATGTGCTTTAAGTCCTTGTTACTCAGTATTGTTTCCACAGTAAAAAGTTCTCACACTCATCTGAGTGAGCCTGATTATTTCAAGCAAGTAATTATGAAGTCAGCAGCACAGTGGCTCAATGGTTAGCATTTTGTTTTTTTAATTACTTTTTTTTACTGAAGGATAAATGCAAATCAGACAGTTTCACCACTGAAACAATATATGTCCTTCCATTTTTCTTTTCTCTAACAATCACCCCTCCCCACCTCCTGTTAGCACTCTATTTGTGTGGTTTTTGGTTTCCTGCCATGGTGAAAGACTAGCAGACCAGGTGAACTGGAAACCGACAGCAGGTGAGAATTTGTTCGTCTGTCTGTGTTTTCAACCTGCAATACACTGGCAACCTGTCCAGGTTTTTGTCTCTTTTTTTCCGTTCATGCTTTTATCTCATCATGTCAGGTCTTTGGTGTTGGCTTGTTCTCCTGCCTCAGTCAGTCAACAATGACCTGGCTGCAGCTGCTGCAGGATGCTGCCGCCAGGCTTTTGACAAACACTCTCGCAGGTCCCACATCACCCCGTGACTGGCCTCTTTTCATCAGCTCCCACTGAAATACAGATTTGATCTAAAAATCTTTTTCATTTCACACAGAGTGACATGGTGAGACTCTTAGATAACATCTACCGGGTTATTGAGTCCTCACAGGACCTTATGGGTAGAGTTCAGCCTTAATATGGCTGCCAATAGTGACTGTATCTTCATAACTGTCGCCCCTAAACCTAGAAAGGCTTTCCTATACATGTATTTTTATAATTTTACATTGATTTTTTTTTATATATATTTCATAAGGGCATTCTTGTCTTGAAAAATGCTACATAAATGCTTTTTTTAAACGTGTAATTCAAATTGCAAAGAGGGACAGGAAGACATACTCATCCTTCAAGTAATTATGATATTTTTTGTGGAAATCTTAGACAGGCCGATGAGACGACAATGTTAGATTCATTATTCACCAGCTGCTGTTTGAGGTGAAAAGATGAGCTGCTGCCAATAATTACAACAGTATTTTGTTTCATTAAACCTTTGTCCTTCACAGCCCATTATGTTTTCCACATTCAGTGTAGTGCCAACTCCCATTAGTACTGACAACAACGTTGCCAATCTCCTGCAACCCTCATCTTTCATGAAATGGTGAAGGCGAAGAGGAGAGAGGAGGAGAACGGGGTCAGGGGAGGTGAAGGTGGTTGAGGAAGAAGATGTGATGAAGATATGTGAGGAGGAAGGAGAGGGGACAGCAAGACCTATTTCTAATGAGGCTAACTGTGCGCTGACAACAGGGCACCAGACACTCAATCAATACTCGCCCCAGAGGTCACACAAACACACAGACAAAACACACACACACACACACACACACACACACACACACACACACACACACACACACACACACACACACACACACACACACACAAACAGCAGGACAGTGTGTTGCTGCTGCCTGAGGCCATAATTCTGACTAAAGGATTCCTGCCACAGACACACAGACAGCGCAGACCGGACAGGAAGCCTGCTGTGGCAGAACATAAATTACTGATAAAACACTTGCTCACTCATGCACACACACACATGCACACACACACACACACACACACACAGAAAAAAAAACCACAAACAGAAGTCAGATTATAAATGGTGTGACAACGAAGCAGCATGGTGAAGAACAGTTTGCGTGAAGACACTGCAGATGTCGTATTACTACCAGCTTGAGGAGTAACCTACCGTAGCTGAACCAGGCGTTTGTTGAAAGCGACCTATTGCGCTGATTTTCAGCTTCATACTTGTATTTTGGGTTTCAACTACAACATGTTTACATTCTTTAGTGTTAAAAAAACACTTGCTTTGATATTTTATCCTTTTAGACATTTGTGTGAAATTTTGTCAGAACTAGTGTAGAAATTCTTGACTTATGGCTGAAAATATGTTTTTGTGACGTCACATTGACCTTTAACCACCACAATCTAATCAGTTCATCGTCAACGTTTGTGCAAAATTCAAGGAACTTCCCTCAACCTTCATTCATTTATTCATTTACCGTAACCGCTTATCCTGGTACAGGATGGCAGGTGTGCTGGAGCCTATCCTCGCTGTCATTGGGTGAGAGGTGGGGTACACCCCGGACCGGTCACCAGACTATCACAGAGCTAACATAGAGACAGACAACCATTCATGCTCACATTCACACCTACGGGCAATTCAGAGTCACCAATTAACCTGCATGTCTTTGGACTGTGGGAGGAAGCTGGAGTACCCACATAAAACCCATGCTGACATGGAAAGAACATGCAAACTCCACACAGAAGCAGTGTACGTAATGTAAACACATGCAGTAGCATGCTTGGAGGAAGCCTGAGGTTCCTGCTCAATGGGATTACTTCACATACATTTACCTCAACACTCTAGCCACATTCAATATGAACATCCAACAATGTGAAATTATATATGACAGAAAATAATGAAAAGCACAATAGGTCCCCTATAAACTGAAGGGATGATATACAAGTTGAGTCTGACACATGTTTGGTTCAATTTGAGTAGAAAGCTTGACAAACTGTAAATCTGATGTTTAGTTGTGATCTGCTGACTAAACGGAAAAAGCTGAATATACTGAGATGGAAATGAATTAAATGAAGCTGTCTAACACATCGTCCGCTTGCATTTCAAACACTGACACGCACACATTCAGGCACAAAAGCCCCTAGTGAGGTCCACTTAGCTGATTGGACGAGAAGTGATTGATAGGGAGTTTAGTGATGGATGGCAGCTACTACTTCACTCACACACACACACACACACACTGAAGCAAACCCAGTGAATATAGTAAAAACTAATATTAATATGTTATATCCTGCCCAAGGCTGCCTTATCAGGGACTTGCAGAAGTCTACTTTGAATTTCAAAATAACTACATACAACTCCTGTGTGTGTATGTGTGTGTGTGTGTGTGTGTGTGTGTGTAGCAGTAACATTGTGTTAAATACAACTTTAATTCAGAGGCTGCATACAAAATTGTTTCATGTGCCCGTCACAGCTGAACAGTGTGCTGCACACATCTGCACAAATGGACATTTTACAACATGAAACACCTGCACACATGTGATGCATACATTTCCAAACACATCTGACCTGGTAAATGCTGGAAAGTTGCAAATTTGTCCAAACTATTAGGCTGCTGAAACTGCATTTTCAGACACAAATTCTGCTGCTAGAAAACAAATATCTATTTTTCAAAGCTGCTTTAGCAATTAGAATTTATTTATGGGCATACCTATATCACAGATATGTATATAGCCTGTATGTGTGTGTGTGTTTTCTTTCTACTGAGATTATAGTCAGGTCGTTAAGTGTCTCTCATAAGCACATACTATCACATACTCAAGGTCAATCATTTGAACCCTTTTATCGCAGTCGTGTTACTTACCTGTGTTAATACCAGTTTGGTGTGAGAATGTGTTACCCTTGTGTTTAAACTGCATATATCGCCTGCGGTCACAGTGAGGTTAATGTGTTTGAAAAGCGACTGCACAGCCGATTTCACATTGGTGTTGAAGGTGTGTATTATGTGTGTTGGTGTGAATCTACTGTGCTTATTATGCACTCTCTCTCTCTCTCTCTCTCTCTCTCTCTCTCTCTCTCTCTCTCTCTCTCTCTCTCACTCTCACACACACACACACACACACACACACGCATGCACAATTTTAACAACAAAACAGGAAAAAAGCGGAAAAAAGCAATTTGTTAAATCAGTGTTTTGAGTCTCAAGGAAAAACCCCGCCGCAATGCAGATAACACAAGCTACGCACATTCAAGCAAGGCAAGGTGAGACAGTGTGGCACTACAGTCCTAACCCTATCTGGATCTTAACCTTAACTGTAATCAATTCACCAATAAGACTGATTGAAGTCAATAGTGTAGCAGAGAGCAGTGAGAGCAGAGAGATTGAAAAGGAAAAGGGAAGGGACAGAACAAGAGGGGAGGCGAGAAAGGAAAAGACAAAAGAGAAGCAGGTGGAGAGATGAGGAGACATGAAAGAACAGACGGCGTGAAAAGAGATGGAAATGAAGTGATTGATAGATGATAGACAACGGGAGCGAAAAAGAATAAAAAAAGGAATGATTGGGTGTGTGAGGAGGAGTGTGTCGATGTAAGTTAAAAAGACAGATGAGGAAGGAAAATTTGGGATTAGAATATATGGCAGTTTCAGGTGGATCGAATTGGGGTGGAAAAGGTTAGTGAGAACAGGGATGAAGTGACGAAAGAAAGAAAGAAAGAAAGAAAGAAAGAAAGACAGTAGAAGTGAGATATAGACCTTACACACCTGTCTGGTATTTACATCTGTTGCTAGATATGTTACCTGGGTAATGACATCTCATAATGAGCCTTTGCTTTACACCTGGTGTCACAGTTTAAGGACTGTGTGTGTAAAAAAGGATGTATAAAGCCCTGGCTCCACAGGAAGTTGCACAAAAGTGATGTAATTTTAGGCAGCTTGGTGGGGCTGATGGAAAAAAAATTGTGTCTTTATGTACAAAAAAAATTGATCCGTTCAGAGAGAGACACAGATACTGAGCTTGTAAGGTTTTTTTTTTTTTTTTATTGTTTTCTATTCTTTGTTGTTGTTTTTTGTTTTGTTATGATGGAAAGTGATTATTGTATGTAATGAAAAATCAAAATAAATCTTAAAAAAAAAATAGATCAATTCAATTCAGCCTTGCAACCATCACCTCCATTCAGAGTTGAAAGTTTCTGACAACAACAAATTCGGCGACGGTGAAGGAAGTCATGATAATGTACCCTTTAACAGAGGCAGCGTTGTAGCGGTGGTCTGTGAGGCCATTAAATACATTGCGACATGTGGATGGATTTTTTTTTTTTTAACCATATTACCAATTCATTCCAGTCTGCCATTTTTTAAATGTCTTTGTTGTGTCATGCAGTTGTGTCTCTCTTGAAATATGCCACACTGCCCCCTTGAAATCCGGTGATACTTCTCTGTTTGGTCCATAACAGTAAGCTTCCATAAAACGTATGGGCAGAAGTCTTTGTCCATGTCACTGAGCATAAATGAGCCTTAACTGATTTCCATGGGGGAGGGTGATTTGATTTGACCTTACTAATTTCTAGAGACCAATGTATTACCTTGAGTCTAACGTAATCTAAGTCCACACTGATGTGTAGCCATGCCAACATACTGGTTGTGCTGGAGTTTTAAGAGTGGAGCCAAGTGAAGAAAAACAAACTGCGATGTCGGGCAGTGTTGAGAAGATATGTCAGATAAGAACCGCCTAAATACCAGTGTCTATCTTGTCCATAGTGGTCGCCATTGTTGTTTTTACACTTCATTCGTCCTGGCACATCGCTTCCTTGACAACGCCTTGAAAATGGCATTAGTACCACCAGTGGCACTGACTGGATCGATGGATTCTTAACTGAGAAACTGTTTCTGTCACTAAGATGTTTCACGTCATGATGCCACACGAATTAGTCAACTCTGTGGAGTTCAAAGGTCTGGACCCACATAACCAAGCCCACTCCTTATCTCTGTTTGAGGCTAGCAGCTCCAGGCTACATTAGCCGCTACTAGCATAACACGGCCGAATCTTCAACCGAGCTGTCAGCAGACAGATTGCATTGTGAGCAAGGTGGGTGGCAAGTTTTGACAGAGAAGAAGAAAGTGTGTAATTAAATAGATGACATCTCTGTTCATTGTGACAATGTTGTAGAAGAGTGAAGCTAAACCAGTGGAGTGCTCTGTTAAGTGTCCTTGGTACCTTGATTCTGCCTGCATTGTGTCAGGAAGAGCTGGCTGACTTTTGTTTTGCAGAGGAAGGGGTTGTCTGTAGCTCTTTGCCAGATTTGCTTGAGATAGCAAGAAGGAGAATTAAGAGTTAAGTGATCTTTCTTGTCAGCTGTTTTCCTTCTCAGCTAGGTGTAAGCCTCGCGGTTTTATGTTTGTTGATCTGTCTGTTCACAGCTAATCTCACAAACTACTGGACCAGTCAGCCTCATGCTGTATTTTGTGTGCACGTTTATGACTGCATGCTCAAGACCCTCTCGTGGTTGCAATGATTCTCAGTTGTTGAAAAACCTGTTTTATTGACTGTGTTATATCGTGATTGATTGCTGACTCCTCACTCCTAATAATTGGCCACAAGTTATCCTAAAATTGGCTTGGCTAAAGACAACAAGCCCTCCCCAGAATGTTGCAGGTCACATTTTGGCCATCATTGTGACTCACATCCTTCGAAAAATTTGGTCTCATTTTAAGCCGGTGCATTTGCAGATTTATCCCATACAAAATATTACAATCCACTACAGTACTACAGCACGATACAAGATGAATAAGTGAATTTTTGTCATCTTCACCACCATCTTGACTATGAGGGAGCCAGGAGCGTCGTTTCTGAAACATGTTGCTCCACATCTGGAATTACAGCAGTTGTCTGGAGCAGCTGGGATTAGCCCGGGCAACTGCTTGGCCACCTGGCAGAGAGCTTCACTCTACTGAGCACATTTTTGTAGTTAAGAATGGGGCCAAATTGAACAGGTTGCATTTACACCTGTCTGTGATCTGATCACATGTGGCCTAGTTGATTTGATAGTGTAAAGGCTGCTATGTGCTCTCGGTCATGTACACCTATATGCCTAACTTACTCAAGCTGATTTCCAGGTGTAAATTGGGTCATAAAGCAAAGGGAAGAGAGAGGGAGAGCGAAAAACAGACAGAGGTGGGTGACGACTGAAAGATTAATTAGTGAAAGAGTAATGGCTGCAGGCAGTGAGAGTGGGACCTGCACACGTAGAGGTGTGATGACCTGCAGTTTGAACTTCTCTGTCTTGAACTGAACTCTTACACTCACATCAAGTGGAAGAGAGAAATAATTCTGTTAACGTCAGATAGATGTGAACCTTGTTAACCCTGTGACACCAACATATTGTTGAGAGAAAAGGATGTCTTGAAGAGAGCATGGAGCAGCTGTTACTGTGTTAAAATGACAGAAACTAACAACCATCAAATAATGTACCCATTTTCCATTTAGTGAGCTACAACAACCCCAAACTGTCTCTATGCCAGATTTGAATGCAATTTTTAACCTTAAGTGGCATTTAGAATTCTGCATTATCTGTAGTAGTACTAGAATACTTTTAATATTTTAGTCAGATTGCAGTCTTGAAGAGATAAGTTTTGTACTATGTAGCTAACATTAGCCATGTACGCTAATGTTTATTGTTAATGTACTGTCAATCATCACAGCATGAAAAGACATACAAAACACTGTGATGATATCCAAGTCTGCAGCACTGTATCAATTACCTCACAGGAGGGAAGCGTTATCTTTTGAGCAAAACTGACCCTTCGCTAAGTCCTGCCCTAATACCAACGTAGCATCGGGCCGGCTCAGACCAGGATCCGACAACAACACAGCTGTTGTTTTGTGGATTTGGAGCTAAATGTTTTGCCTGGAGCACATAGTGTATTAATGATACTCGCTACCTGGAGAGGTTGGAAAAAGATATATGTGTCTTCCCTGTTCCAAAACCAAAATCAAACCCTGAAAAGTGTAGGGTTAGCTAGCTAGCTACTGAAGATATAGACTACTGAATGTATACACATGCTGCTTTTGCTTTTTAATGATTATAACAGTGAAACAAAGGCTGACCCTGCTGTACAGGAACCAGTGAAGGGGAGCAGGGAAACTTTGCTGATATTGAACCAGCTGTGTGTCATCACAGTGTGTGCAGATGAACATTGTTTGACTTCCCCTGGAGAGCCCTGCCCATCCCGGGTGGGGCAGCGGCACAGGGACGAAGCCAAACTGTTCATCTGCACACACTGCGATGCCACACAGCTGGTTCAATATCAGCAATGTTTCCCTTTATATTCATTGTCTTCTGTGGCGATCAGCAGTGATGTGGTGGTTCACTTTTACACTGTGATCTGTAGCCTACAGTTCGGCTTTAGCTTCTAACTGTCTTTGTCTTTTTAACCTGTTGTTGCTGCTGAGTCAGTTTGACATCCTGGATATATCCTTCAAATACAGACTGGAGACCCCTCTGTCTGCTTCTCTCTGGAATCACTCTTTCATTTTTCCAAAAACATGAAATCATTTCTTCAGGGAGTGCAGTGAGTGACAGTGTGGGCTCCATGCTTACTAGGACAACTTGTCGGACCATGACAAAGGGGCCATCACAAAGGGGACCACTAGGTGTTATTAAAGAGCTTCCTCCCACTGACAGTGCCTTTAATGTAAGTCGTATTGCAGGAATCTTTTATAATCAACAACGTAGGCTACGTGCTCTCACAGTAGAGTGTAAAACTCAACACAGGAAATAATCACTTGATTTACATAATTGTCCTCTCCACAGGGTGTTTATAATTTATGTTATTAAGTAAGATAAGTCATTCGGTTGAAGAGCACAGAGACATAATAATGCACATGCGTGTGAGTGTGCGTGTGTGTGTGTGCGTGTGTTTCAGGGCAACTCTCCTCCAGTCCAGCTGGTATGTGACAGTGCTGCCATGGCAACAGAGGAAAGCCATCACAGCCAAAATGTCTGTTAGCAGACTTGCAGATATGATTTTTCCTTCTGTCCACCTCTTTTTTTTCTGAGTCTCTCTATTTCTCCGTTCATCTGTCTATTTGTGTCTGTGCGATAATCTATTAATCTGAGATCTATTAATCTGCCCGTCTGTTGATCTGTCCCCCTTTGTTAGTCATACTGCCATACATCAATCCTGTTTATCAGCCTCGTTATTGATCCATCCTCCCCCTGTCGCTCGATCAATCTTCCTGTTTATCCTTAATCTTTTGCTTCCTTATCCAATATCTATCTATCTATCTATCTATCTATCTATCTATCTATCTATCTATTACATAAATGCCCGTCAGTGCTGTGAGTGGGTGTCTGCGTTAGTCTCTTACCTTAACATCCAAGGAACATCCAAGAGCATCACCAAGAGGGGGAGAGACATATCAAGAGAGAGAAAGAGAAAGAGACAAACTATCGTTATTAAAGAACTGTTAATAATTTGCATCAGTTTTTGGACATCATGATCTAGTATGACATTGGTATGATGTAAGCTTTGAATCTCAGTCTCTTGTGGGGGTTTTATCGATGTAAATTGGACATTGGACATGATTTTTGGGACGCTTGCTTGTAATTGATGGATATTTAGGCACAAATCTTAATTGAAATCTTTCTTAAAATATTCTCCATAAGAGAAAACATTTGTAATTTAATGGATTTGACTGGGGGAGAAAAACATTTAGGCACACAAAATGAGTTAGGCAAAGGCCAAAACACACTGCCGCCCCTACTATTTTCAACGTACAACCCCAAATCGGAGGCCGCTTGGCACGCGCCAACGCTACTGTCCTATTTCCAGTCTCACTGCCCATGAAAAACACATTGTCTTTTCCACTTGCTTCCTGCGTATATATCCCAGCTCCCATAGCAGCTCTTCTTCGCTGCTCTCGTGCTCCATGGCAGCTCAACTTCTCTCCTCACCTCTTTCGCCAGTGCTGTCTCTCAGACTCGAGAAATATCCTGAGCTATACAACCCACAACCATCGTCATTTTAAAGATGATGACAAAAAGGATGTTGCCTCAGGAGCTGTAGCTCTGGAGATTGGCTCTTCAGGTGAGAAATCAAGTTTTAGTAGTAGGTGTAAACACATGATTTTAAGCTAATGCACAAGTGAAAGACGAACTCAGATCTTTAACTTTAGTACAAGCAGTGATAACTTCTGTTGACGCATTGCAGCATGACGCCTACTACTGGTGCTAGGGGCAGCACTTGATGTACGTCATATGATGCTGTGCTGCGGCGGCAGTGTGTTCTTTAAAACATACTCTGACTCTCTCAGGTCAGGTTAAAAAATCATTACATAAGCAACATGACAGAGTGCAAATTATGGTGCCCCCCCCTTTGGCTAAAGGTCAAAGGTGGCAGAGCGATACTGATGAAGAGGTCATCGTGTCATCACACACACTTCCACACTGGCGGGAACGCCACCCACTTCCCTTTGACCTCAAGGCACCCATGACACGCCTGCACACACTGTACAATCACACACACACTCAGACGCGTAAACAGTGTGTATAAACAGCTGTGTAAGTAATTGCGCTCTGCATGTGAATATGTGATTAGGTGGTAAATATCATTATCAAGCCAAACCGTGGGCACGCGATTGTGAAAAACCACAGCTTTGTGTCATCTACGTATCTGTGTGTGTGAGTCTATTGCCGTGTACTTTGTGTCTGTGTGCGTTTTTAAATGTGTAATGTGCACTCACACATACACCTCAGTATTTGCGCAGTTCATTCTATGTGTGTGTCTAAACGTTGTTGTGCGTGTTTTTTTTTGGTCTCACTGCAGCCTCATCATCTAAAGTCTGTTGTATCTATGTGTGCACGTGTGCGTGTGTGTGTGCATGTACTCCTCTACAGAAAACTCAATATGGCAGGGTCAGCTCTGCAGAAAATGGTCCATTGAGCAGCAATTGCATTCTGCTGCCAAGGACTCTCTGCTTGACTCTTGCCTTTTCTATGGAGCTTTACGTAAACCGCTGAGCCCACACACAAACACAAACACATCCGCATGCGTGAGCTCTCACACACACACACACACGCAGATACACACTTGTGGAAGAGAGGATAAAGGGAGAGACAGAGCAAGAGTGGAGGAGGTGTGACTAATCTTCTCTTCCTCTGTTTGGAAAGAGTGGAGGAGATGAGCGAGGGCTGTAAAATCATTTTGACGGGCAGGATTAAGACACTCACTCACTCACACACATACACACTTTGCACACATGCACGCGTACACACACACACACACACACACACACACACACACACACAAACATGCGCAGGTATGCTTTCTTACACCCACACAAGATGACATCTCTTACATACGGCGAACCAAACTCAGATTTTCTCTCGAATATATTCTAACACACTTACATAAAGATATATGTTTACAAGTTCCTACGCAAGCAAACGTACAAAAAGACTTTACACCTGCCTTTAACATGCATTTTCCCTGCAGATTGTGTCGAGATCTGATGCTGCAGGATCACATTTACATCTCTCATGGGAATCCGATTTTTCACTCCCTTACCAGAACGCAGTTTGTCACAACATTGTCCCTTCCCCTTGTAATAATCACACCCTTAAAGACTCCGTGTCATTCAATTTTCATGTTTTCAAATCAAGCCTGGCGCAGGACCAGAATAATGTTCCTCATGTAAATGTAGGTTAGTTGAAAAGTCAGTGAACCAGTTAAACTGAATAAATTTAAAGACTGAATCAAACAAAGCAGAACAGTCACAGCGCTGGGCCCTTTTTGGCCAACAGCAGCAGCTCTCTGAATTCAAACTGCTGATGCTGAAAAATGGCCTGAGTGGATGAATTTCTGTAATTGTTTGGTTAAGTCAAATTGTGATGAACACTGGTGTGAGACTCAAACCCCCTACAAAAAATGTTTGAGAAGAGAGAATGACAGAAATGAGAGAAATGGTAGAATGTTTAACTCTTGACTTCCTCTTCGAATTTATTTACATTTTTCAAACTTCCCACGCACTATGACAATATCACTGTACATAAATATGATCTTTACACTGAGTGAACCATTCAAACCCAACACACAATGTTTTATTTGTCTGCACCATAGGCCATTTTGAAAACAGACACTGTGACACAGTGGGATAAACATTAACAATAGCTTCTATCTATTCAAGTGTCTCTGTACCTGACACTTGCAGACCTGCTGACTTAACAGGCAACTTTGTTTCCGAAAACTTCACAACTCATCAAAATTCCTCATTTAAATTTGCTGACACAAGAAAAACTTGTGGACTAAACACATAAAACATAAAAGTATGATGAGACTCGGTGTGTAAGAAAATATTTATACACTTGAGTATCGCAATATTATGTTTTGTTCGACTGTATTGAGAACCCGAGGGGTCTTGTTCACGAGTGAGGGTAGGATGGAGTATGAGATGGATCAGCGCTTTGGTTCAGTGTCTGCAGTAATGCAGACGCTGCACCAGACCGTCAGCGTGAAGAGGAAGCTGAGCCAGAGGGCAAAGCTTTTAATTCACTGGTCCATCTAAGTCCCAACCCTCACCTATGATTATGAGCTCTGGGTAGTGACCGAAAGAATGAGATCGCGGATACAAGCGGTTGAAATGAGTTTCCTCCATGGGGTGGCTGGGCTCAGCCTTAGAGATAGGGTGAGGAGCTCGGACATCCAGAGGGAGCTCGGAGTAGAGCTGCTGCTCCTTCGTGTTGAAAGGGGTCAGTTGAGATGGTTCAGGCATCTGATCAGGATGCCTCCTGGGCGCCTCCTGTTAGAGGTGTTCCTTGCATGTCCCACTGGTGGGAGGCCCCGTGGTAAACCAGGACATACTGGGGGGATTATATACCTCATCTGGCCTGGGAACACCTTGGGGTCCCCTAGGAGGAGCTGGAAAGTGTAGGCTGGGGAGAGGGATGTCTGGGGTGCTTTGCTTGGCCTGCTGCCCCCAGATAAGAAGATGTAATGAATGAACGAATGAATGAATGATACTGTATTGAATCTCAAAAAACACTATTAATTTTAAATTATACAACAGTTAGTTCCGGCCCTGCGATCTGATTGGTCAAGAGACAGTAAAACCGTGATGATATTGGAGTACAACATCACGGTTATTTCACTGTGTATGTATCACTCCGCCTCACAGCTTATTGCAATCAACAATCAAATCAAAACTGACAGTTAGTGTCAGTTAGGTCAGCAGTTGTGTTGTAGGCTAATTAATTCATCCACTGTCAAACAGCCAAAAATATGGATTTATTTCCTAAAATAAGTTTTGAATTGAATGGTCATCAGAGGAAGATGAGGGAGAGGAGAAGCTGAATCCATCTGAGCACACATCCAGGTTTGTCAGTGTTTCATCAGCGGAGCTCAATGACTTGGAGAAAAGCAACATACTGTCAGATCAGAAGGCAGAGTCGGCTGTGCCTGTGAAGCGACAGTCCACCATGCAGTCACCACAGACTTATTTCACTGGCTGCACAATTAATGGAAACGTGCAGATAAATGTGTATGAAGAGTAAATGCCTGGCGCACCATGTCTGCGTTACATAGCAACAGTGACAGCGGAGTCCTGAGGGAACAATTTTTGTTGGCGGAAGACAAATAAAATGCTTAAATGATCTATTTTGTCCTCATTTTTCAACATTTCTTAATCAGCCTCGCTTATTTAACTGTTGAACTGTTGTATAAAAGCAATATCACACTCAAGCTCGTGATGTTATACTCGTATATCGTCATGGCTGTGATATACGAGTATAATATCACTCCCTCTCGTGTGATATTGCTTAATTAATAATTTACATTCAAATATTCATGGCAGTGGTTCGTTTGTGTTTTGTTTACACCACCAAATGCTTGATCATTATGTGCTGTTATCTCTCTACCCATATGGAAAAGAAATAGAAAAAAAAGAAGTCCCATCACCTTCAGTTTATGTTTTAGGTATTGTGCATCATATAAGGCTTATAAGATTTACTCTTGAAAGTGGCCACTTTTGCATTTTTTTCATACAAGAAAATAAAAAGAATTACACAGGAATCATGTGAAATCTATGTATGCGGTATATAAGAAAAGTACATGTCAAAGTATGTTTTCCATACATGTTACATATAATTTTTGCAGTTTTTCCTATATGTCTGTTTTAAAGACATATGCTTTACATATATGAACAAATACTATTATATATATGTTTTCTGTATGTAAAGTCAATATATTTTGCAGGGGAATTATGCTTTATTTATATGCTTTATATAAGCTCATTATATGTCATTTAATAAAAACCAGTATACAAACATATATGAATATGTACCATTACATATAGTTTTTTTGTAATATCTCTTGGCGACCAAGCTGCTCTCCACACAGTGAGAGAGGTTCCCACAAACTCTGCGGTGAGTTACTACAAGAGAATTGCTGTAAATGGAGATGTTGTTCATGGTCATACCTACAGTAAAACAAAACAAAGAAACAACTCTGTTGTGCTTTTGAAGGATGGAAGTATTTTTACAGTCTCACACTTTATTGACATGGGTGATCAGTGTTTATATGCCATAGGAAAATATGGCAATTGCACAGTGCAAGTTAGCCGGAGGTTCTCTTATCAGAACTCAACTGAGCTATATGTCAACTGTCCACTTTCCCACAGGCTTTCACAAAGCCATAAATGCTACTCAGATAGTTAGATCATGTATGTACATGTAGTGTCCACAGTCCAGCTTGATTGTGTTTCGGCTATTGAACACGTATTACTGTAAATGATTGAATGTTAACCAGATGATTGTCACTTATTGATTTTGGGTTATTTGGGTTATTCCATATGCTGGATGGAATGATGGAGGAGGCAGGGCATTGATTTTTGTCCGCCTGGTCTCCAGAGCAGCTGCTAGGCACTTTAGGACGTGGTTGTGCCGCCAGGTGTAACGACCCTGTGACAGGCTTGTTTTGCAGCCAACCAAAATGTGCTTGAGGTTTGCTGGGGATGGACAGAGGGGACAGGTGGCGTCTTCTCCGTACCATTGGTTTAGGTTAGAGGGGGAAGGCAGGATATCATATGTGGCTCGCAAGATGAAGCTGATGTGAAATGCTTCCATGCCCAGCAGCTCCCTCCAAGAGAACTTCCTCCTCTCAACTCCCTCCCATCTCATCCACTGACCTTGTTTTGATTGTGAGACAGCCTTTGCACATCTTGCTGCCTGCTCTTGTCGCCGCACCTCCTCAACAACCAGAGCTCGGCGTTGAGCTGGTGCTGCCTTATGCCAGGATGGTCTGCTCTCTCCAAGGCCGAGGCCTCCCCTCCCCTGTTGCACAAGGCCAACGATGTCACTGTGCCTGAGATCTGACTTCGCCTGCTGAGTAGCTGCAGCTGGGGTCCATTTCCTTCCAGTCACAAGAGTAGGAGCTGCTTGGGCTACGCAAGGGTCACGGGATTCCCTAAGTGTCATTTCCAATCTTACCTTGGAGCATTTGAACTCCTATGTGAGGCTGGACACAGGAAGCTCAAGTATGCCTCTTCCATACAGCCCGATGTTACTAAAGCATCTCGGGAGTCCCAGCCACTTTTTGGCAAATGAGCTGATCAACCTCTCTAGTTTTTCGACCATTGAGATTGGGACCTCGTAGATGGTCAGAGGCCACATCAGCCGGGGTAATAGCCCAAAATGAAGGCACCAAAGCTTCATTCTGCCTGGGAGCATGGTCTTGTTGATACGCTCAAGGCCACTTATGGTTTCCTGCCTGAGTTGTCCACTTGCCCTTTGTCCTTGAGGACATACCAACGTCCGAGACTCTTTACTGGCTTCTCTGACACTGTTGGTATAGGTTCCTCGTCAATGCAAAACCGGTGTTCTGACAGTTGTCTCTTAACGACTGAAATGCTCCTGGACTTGCTTGGATTTATTTCCATCCGGGCCCACTGGATGCTCTCCTGCAGCTTGTTCAGCAACCATCTAGCACATGCCTTGGTTGTGGTGAGTATGGTCATATCATCCATATACGCTCTGATGGGAGGGAGACGAAGACCAGTTTTGAGCTTGAACCCTCCAACCACCCACCGGGAGGCTTGGATGATGACCTCCATCGCCATCGTGAAGGCCAGAGGCGAGATGGTGCATCCTGCCATTATCCCTCTTTCCAGCCGTTGCCATGCTGTGGTGTACTCGTCTGTTGTCAGGCATAGCTGCACATCTTGGAAGTAGGACTTAATGAGGCTGGTGATTGCTTCTGGTATGCTGAAAAAGTCAAACGCTGTCCAGAGGAGACTGTGAGGAACAGATCCAAAGGCATTGGCGAGGTCCAAGATTTATGTATTTCGATGTACAATCCAAAAGACTAGTGGTAAAGTGGTACAACAATTATTAAAGCACCGTCATAATGAACTTGGGTCATGTAAAAAGGGAACAAGTATTGCCATTTTTCTTTCTTAAGTAAATGTGCAACTTATGTAATCTGCTGATCTTGTGCAAAATTAAAACTATTTCTACAATTTCAATCTCTGCGTTACATTGAATACATTCGACAGGGATTTTGAATATTTGCTGTGTTGATTTAATCATTTTTCCTAACTTATTGGATATAATTGTTCCTAAAATGTTAAACAATATTACCCATGTAATAATTTTAGGAAAATTAATAGTTTAGAGAGAAGAATATGATGCCTGGTTTTGCAAAAATGCTAAACTTAGCAACATTTTAACAGTCCATTGTCATTACATGTTCAAAACCTGCTTTCAGTCAACTCATATGCTTTTCCCTTCAATTTTATTATCAGATTATGTTGTTTCATGTTTGTGGCACCACAAGTAAATCTTGTAAGTGTTTTCTATAATACTTACAGTTTAGTTTTACTGATTATTGTCCAGCTCATTTAAGTTTGATATTACATTTTTCTACTAAGGATATTGTATGTGGAATTACTATCATATAATGTTCTTATAAGTACCCAAATCATACAAGTTTCATTTTGTACAAATTTAATAAGGATCTTATATCTGGTTTCACTGTCATATGCATTACATACAAGTTTCAGACAAAAGAGATACAAACTTTATAAGATTTATCTATATCTTTTCCATATGGGTACAGCCATTTGACTCTTTCATTTTAATGAAACAACATATTGCCAGTACCAGAGCACAGGCTGCAGAGTCATAAAGGGCTCACCACTAGCATTGACAGTTCTTCTGAAATTAGATTTGCTTAGAGACTCCTATACCCTGTATCATGATACATATCATATCACCAGATTCTTGCCAATACACAGCCCTAGATGAGACTTTACTTGCATTATGTTGAAACAACAAAGTGCCAGGCACTTGTGCAGCCCTGCAGCCTCGCAAACTGGATATGATGATGGTGAGAGTGTCACAGTAAATATACCCGAAGTCCACAAGGGCCCAGTCTGAAAGTCCAGAGGGTCAACATTTGGATTCAGAGAGTGTGACAGTCAGCAAGCATGCACAGTAGCAAGACCTTGAAGCAGAAGCAGCAAAAAGGATTTCAGCCATCATTCATTTTATTGTTTCCACTGTTCCTACTGCAGCGTGTTAAAATGTCTTTTGTGAAAAAAGCCCATTCAAATAAAAGTACATATTTCAAATCCCTTCGTTGTTATTTGACACAGACTTTCCCAAAATTCAGTGTAAAAACTTTATGGAAATTTAAAATAAAGTTCTGTGGCTTTGAACGTTTGGCAAAGCAGCATGAGTTCATGAAGTTGGACCTACTGCTGGGATCCGACAGATTTTAGGAGGTTAAACTGACAGAAGACACAAGTATATTCCATCCATTATTCACACGCACGCATGTAGACAGACACACACACACACACACCCGTGCATCCTGTCCATCGCTCAGTGCCACTGAAAGAGGGCTGTTGCCAGGATACAGAGGCTGTGTGTCTGTTTCCTGTCGGATCAGTCAGAGGAAGAGACATAAAAGTTTATGATCAAACTGTCACTTACCAGTCACTCTGTATCCTTTGATGTTACATGTGTGTGTGTGTGTGTGTGTGTGTGTGTGTGTGTGTGTGTTAGCGTGCATGTGCATCAGTCTGTGTTTCTTTGCAGCCACTAATGTGTGTTAAAGCACATTTGATGCCCCTCCCTCCACCTCACATTAGTGAAATGCCAAATACATATTTAACATTTATGCTACGTTCTCTGGAATTGTGTAACCTAATTCTGCTGGCATTTGCCACATAAGTCAACATGTACTTAACTAATTTTCCACCTTCTGTGTGGCTGCTGTTACAGAGTTTTACGTTTATTTCCTCTGTAACCTAAGACAGATATTTGTGGTCACACAAAACAAAAAGAGATTGAATACACCTGCTTTTCTTCTTTGATGGAATGTGCATTACTTTAGGTCAGTGCTTATTATTTATATCAGTTTGTGTTGGACATGCACACAGAAGTGTTGGAAAAATAAATAATGAAATTAAATGAATGCATGAAAAAACGGGGGAGTAATTTCATATAACATCAAAGTGATGCAAGATAAAATAAACCCACCTTCAGTGCACATAATATTTCAGACCGCTCTCAGATAGAATTTCTGTCAGGCCTCGATTCTAAGCTCCCCATCTAAATTATGATGATTATTTTGGAGCTTACTTGGAATCTAACCTGACCCGACCCGAGAGAGATGAAGGAAAAGGGAAAAGAAGATGGAGGGATGAGAGAGGAGGAATGAAAGATGGGGTCTGCTGTTCTCATTTGTGAAAACGATACAAGAATATTTCAGAAAGAAAAAGAAAATTGATGTAAAAAAATATCCAAACAGGTATTTTATGTGCTTAACAGACTTGCGAGCACACTCGTACGAAACATATAAATACTAGTATTGTTTTAAAATTCACCCTGTCCCTGTTTTGGCAGTGCATTTTTACACCAGGGCATACATATTTTTCTTGTGTTTCTGCATCATGCTGTACACTTTTCTCCCCATCTGTTGCCGTTAACCTGTGAAGCACTGAGAGGGCTACAGTACACGCTTGTGGGCTGCGTTCTCGCTACTCCTTTTCCAAATGTTTCTCAGCTGACTTTAAGGTTCGATGAGGAGAGCAAACTGTTTCACAGTAATTAGTATTTATTATTGTGTTTAAAAACCTCTGAGCAGTTTTCAAGGTTCTTATCAAGCTGCAGTGTAAAAAAGAAATTCTTCCCTTCAGAGTTTTACATGAAAACATGTATTTTGTGTTTTCTGATATAAACTATTAGAGATTATTGTTGGATATAACTGCTTCCATTAGGTTTAAGGTCGAGCTTTCAGTGGGAGGATGTGCACGTAATCAGGCTTTCAGATGAAAGCAAAGACAAGCTCCGGCTTCGGTCTTATCTCAAAATTAACTAGCACTCTCTCTCTCTGCGTAGAAAAGAGAGAAATAGTTTCATATGTGTGACCTTCAGTGGGAAAGTTTGGCGAGCATGTTCAAGGGAATCAAGTGCATCTATGGTAATGGCACAATACCGAATAGTTCAGTTCAAATGGGTTTTACTTGCATAAAAATGTGGTAACAAAAGGAGTTAGATAACAAACTGTGACAGCAATACAATAAAGAAAATGTAACACACCAAGGACATAGGTTTCGTGTCAGCATATGAGGGGTCACATTAGCAGGGGGTCAAGAAATGCTCAATTTGTGCCTTTTGTTTTGATAGCTTTATTGGTAGTTTAATGTATTTCTTGTGGGTGTGGTTTAGGCAGGTGGTGGGAGGCAGGGTCAGGACTGACTTCACACTTGGAAGTTGGTGGTAATGACCCATTAGCTGCTGATAGTCGCACCTGGAGGGAAAGGTGGATAGGCCTTTGAGCTGAGAGGGAGACGCCAGAGGCAAGGCATTCTGAGACAAAAGAGACTGAAAAAGCGTTTGACACATCACCACGAATTATCCATGTAAATACATATTCACTCTGAATGACCATGAAGAAGAGTGCGCTGGCCAGCCGACTGGTCCAATGAGCTGGTCGAGAGGAGTGAGAGTGGTGACCTGGCAGTGAGTCTACCACACACTCATCCCAAAAGTGAAAACTCACACTAACCCAGGGGAGTCCTGGCACATTTCTCACATCTAATGCAACATGTAGAGACACTAAGTTATGGGCTTGCTAGCCTTAGCTGATGCGGTTTCCTGAGCCGGGATTAGCATAGCAGCCTAACACTTTTTTGCATCAGTTATAGTGGAAATGTCATGGTATTTCAGGATCCAGTTGCATAGTTGCTTTTTCTTCTTCATTCTGTTTCATGGAAGATTGCAACAGCAATGGTGCCCGCAATGGCGAGCCAGGAGGACCATGGCCATGATTGTAGGGCCCCCCACTAGCCTCTCCAGCAAAAACAAATGGAGGCATCATTACTGCCAAAAGGCTGTAGTGGTCAGTTTTTATGCTAGGTATCTTGCGAAACTAGACAACCTCAAGCATTCATTGGTACCAACCATGTCGGCATAGATTGTCGCAAAGGAGCTAAATAACACTCCAAAGTAAACTTGGGCAAAAGAACAACTGGTATGGCCATTTTCAAAGGAGTCCCTTGAACTCTCACCTCAAGATATCTGAATGAAAATGGGCTCTATGGGTACCGATGAGTCTCCCCTAAACTTGAGAAGGTTTGTTCTCAATAAAAGGACAACCAGTTGAATGAAAGAACAATGAACTGACACATGTGATACACGGCACATGAAAACAGGATTGCTGTGGAACTCTAAATGTTACTTGTACCTGCATTGGTCTCCGCACATCCAATGATAAGTAACACTAACTATTAAATAAGAAACCAAAGTATAGAATTCCTGTAATTCTGTTATGGCTTTTGGTTTTGGTGTGCCATCCCAAAATTTTATTTGGCCTTATCTGGCTTCCATAATGAAAAAAATTCTGGGGATGCCACTGTGCAACTATTGCGTTTGAGTTTCATATTGCCACCCCACATGAAGCTCTTGTGAAAGTTCAGTCAGGAAGACAATACTTTTCATGCTAAGCCTTTAAGTTTCTTTCTCACCCTGCCATTCACTCCTTGCACATATGCTCACTCACTATCTCTAGGTGTCATTGTCTGAGTAGGTCAATTGAGCCATCAGCTGATTCGCAATCAACCATCAGCACAGTGACACACCTTCTCTGTCAGCCTATTATCTTACTGCTCCTCATTTTCAATATGGTTCTTTCTCTTTGTCGTAGTTCTTTCTTGCTGCAGTCATGCGTGCCCTCCACCTCCCTATCACCACCTAGTCTTTACGGATTCATCAGCCTCATCTGCCTCAGCACTCATCAGCCTCTGAGTCAGCAGCCACCACCAGTACCACCAACAGTGTCTGGACTCCATGGGGGGACTTATCCTGATGCCGCTCAGATGTTCCTCGATTACAAAATATTTCCCTCTGGTGTCCAAGCACCAAAGACTTCTGTTAAATCTTAATCAGCACAAATCTTCTGTTAATCTGTACACTCATATTCTGTATTAAATATTATCTTTATTTCATTCTTCTCTCTCTCCTGATTGAAATACTTTATTGGAGGCACTGTTGCATCTATGAGTCAAAGTGCTACTATGAGTTGTAGCACTTTGCTGAAATAAAAGTCCTCCGCTACTTTCATGTTTTTCATTGAAGAGGCCATGCCCCCTCCATCCCCCACAACATCTATGTAACACACACAAACAATACAACAATTACAGTGAAAACATTTAGAGTAATACTGAAAATATGTAAATAAAGCATCACCTACTTGGTAGATAACTTTTTCACCTGAACAGCAAATTTCTGCTGTTTACCTGGCAATCATCATGACAAAAGATAAAATAATTGTCAACTTGATAACTCTCCAGAGAAGTAAACACGCCTCCGTCAAAGCACCTCTTTGCATTGTCAATGCAGGTCTGAACGCTCTGTTAGAGATGTGAAAATGTTGTTTTTTTTGGTTCAGGTGGAAAAGCAGGTAGAGCTTTTGTTTTTCACCAGCTATGTGAAGATGCTGTGCTTCTGTTTTTTTGCTGTTTCTGTAGAAAAGCTGTATGATGTGATGAGTCAGACTCAGTTTGAGACAAGGGACTCCAGAATTATGGAGCCGTCTTTTGTATTGAAACAGGAGGTCTTCCTAAATCTGCTCTGTGGGCTGTTTTGGGACATTTCTCCGAACTCCGTAGTTCCAAGTCCAATTTCAGACAGAATTCAAGGTATTAGTGGAATGACGGGATCAAAATATTTCCACCAGGATCCAGGGGTTGAATTTGTGGGGAAAAACTCCACAAGTGGTTTAAACCTGCAGTTAGAACAGAGCTTAGCATGACGCTCGCAGCTCTGATCTGAGGGTTACTGTGATTCAGGGGTCAGTGTAGTTCACTCCACTCGCAGAGAAGCCGCTACTAATCTTTTACACCCACATAACCCCCACTCGCGTTCAGATCTCTGTGCGAAGGTGGCAGCACCGCAGAAGGTAAAATTAGGATCTGCAGAGCAAACACAGGAACAATCATTTACATAATAACTGTATCCATCAGAACGCTCCACTGAAAGGAAGAAAAGAGCGTGGTGATTGAATTTCTCCTTACGCCTTGATTTCTCTTTCTTTGACTGGCATTCACACACACACACCTTACACCGTATTATGCTAAGTATAACCTGTCATAATAGCATCCATCATTCCACTACCCAGTCCATACATTTCTCCCATCTCGCTCTCTCCAATCCATTCTGTTCCCAAGGTGACGGCAATTTTACATCCCTATTGGCTGTTTCTACGGTTACTGAGAGATGACTAACTGTAACATGTGCTATTTCTCCACCACAACCCCCCCCCCCATTCCCTCTTTGCTCTCTACTGCTTTCATTATTTTGTTGAGGGGAAAAAAGTGAATTTTTACAGATATTTTAGCTCGGTTTTATCACACCATTTAGCTGACGATCTTCCAGTAAGTACTAACAGCATAACATCAGCTTGAGTTGCCTTGAAATACGCCAGTAGGCTACAATGTGCAGCACAACAGTGCACAGGGGAGTGAGTTAAAATATCAGCAGCTCAGACACACAGCTGTAGCCCTCCACAGCAGAATGTGAAGACAGCACTCTCAGGCGGTAAACAGGAAGACAAGATACAACTTAAAACTGTGACCATAGGTGTGATTTTGGTATTTGCATATGGCAATGTCAATATACATCATGATTATTGCCTTAGAAATTCTAGGGCCTCTAGTCTCGCAGACGGGGCGAGGCGGAGGTGCAGTGCACCTGCGCTAACTGGGTGTGGCCAGGCAGATTTTGCAAGTTTGGCACACCGTGTGCGCTGACGTAGCTACTCCTCTTTCCCACCTCCGTACCTCTTACCTGCGCAAGTCTGAAAGAGGGAGGAGAGAAGGCATGGAGTGGGTTTTACACAGCTGATTCACATCACACCAATCAAATGAGCCCCTCTTCTCACCCTTAAATGCGCCGTGCGAAGGCGTAATGAGAGTTTACTCAATTAGTCATGGCAGAAGAGAGCAGCAGCGTCAGACAGCCAAACTCCTTCCAGGAGGAAACTGATGTTTTGGTGACACTGTGAGCTTGGACCTCGCAGTGTCACCAAAACATCAGTTTCCTCCTGGAAGAAGTCCTGTGAGGTTTTGGTGACGTGTGCGCACTGTCCTACTAACAGTAGACCTGGTTTCAGCTTTTAGCGCACCTTCGGCGAAGCCTTTTGGCACGAAACTGTCACTGGAATATCTCTTTTGTCAAACCAGGCAAATTAAAAAAGTGGTAAGTCAAGGCACTTTATTAAATCAATATAAAAATCATACAAAAGTAACTCCATCCACTGGTTTAATTCACCCAGAGATGATAAAGGGTATAAATTTGACAACAGTAAAATTCTAATGGCGGACAATTTTATCGCCTGTCGGTGTATACCAGCTTGTCACAATTATTTTAACTTTCACTTTGATTGTTGCTTATTAAGTCATAAACATTTAAAGTCCGTCCACTAAAAAATGTGTTTATCTTATTTTTTATGTCTCCTAAAATGTCTGACCTTGACTATACTGACTGATCTGTGCAAAGTTGTTTTCACATTTCTTTACTGGAGAGGGCGATGTCTGTGCATGTTGGACAGCCAATGGCTGTCTAATATGGGAAACACATATCGCCAGGGGAACAGATCTCGTCAAAACATCGACAAAGAAACCTGAAGCCTTCAGCACAGAGCAGACTTGTCAGTAGAGAGAGAGAGAGAGTAGAGTTTGTATTAGCATAGTGAAAGTTTTGACAGCAAACATGTAATGCATGCAGTTTTTGGATGTAAACTGGACCCCAGAGTGTCTTTCCACTATCTGTCAAAAACCCCATTGTAGCCAAAATTATTGTTTATTTCACAACTATAGACACTGTGTCAGCCACTAGGTTACAAGCTAACAAGCTAACAAACAACATAAACAAATATTAAATGCTAACACACTGTACAGATGTATGTTTTCTCTAACACTAACGCTTCCAATCTTGACGTGCACTGCTCTTTCACTAGTCAACCTAACACAGCAGCACTGAAGAAAGCAGAAAGCAAATGCAAACCCTTAAGGTTATGGATGTAACCCCGGTTCTCACCAAACCACCTTCCTTGCTTTGGAATTGAGGAAGAGGTGAACATGTTTTTAATTGACAACTGACAGTGTCAGACCAATAGGAGGAGGGTCCCATCCCCTCCTAACATAGGTGTCACTGGTGCCATTCAAGGCTGGCCTAATGTTATTTGAGCTTCTGATGGGGTCACGCAGGAGGTATTCCCATAGTGAGACACGAAACGAATGCTATCAAAGAGAACTACTGTATGCAATGGTGGTGGTTTTTTTTTTTTTTTTTAAATATTATAAGAATAAAACATGTCAAACAAATTATTAGTACATGTATTTTTTCATCTTTGTGTCTGGAGGTGGACTTCAAAGTTACAAAGACATAGCTAAGGTTTGAAACCAAGTGTTCAAGAGCTTTAAAGTTAGAACATGCATCAGGTTTTTATGCCAAACTGACAAAATCATACCTTAAGTTATAACAAACGAGAGTTATTATGCAGAAGACGTTACAGCTCCATTCAAGAAAGTAAAAGTCTAAGTAGATCAGTGAGCAGAGGATGTACTCTCAACATGTTTCCTCTGCTTTATCATCTTCCTGTTACGTGAAGTGTTATTTGTAAAAATGTGAGAATTGGCTTTTTTGATAAATTGTTATAACCAGAAGGAGAACATCCTCTGCTACTGACCATACCAAAATGTCACATTCCTCCTCATCTCCTTGTCTGACAATCAAATAAATCTCATCTGTGTGTATGAGCGTGTCTCTCTCTCTGTGTGCAGGTACTCTATCCAAACTATTTGCAGATTTTTTTTACAGTGGATCTTGTGCATTGTCCATGAATATCTCTCAGCAAACCACCAACACCCCTGACGCTCTCCTCTCCTCTCCCTGCTCCTCCCCTCCTTCATGCCTCTTTCGCGCTCTCGTGACCCACTCACTGCCACTCATGCTGATAGACACAGAAAAACACAGATGAAGTGAAATGAAATGAAAAATGATGAGAGGATGAGATGAAGAGAATAATAGCTCCTGTCTCAGTTTGCACACACACTGTTTCTGAAGGAAAAAACTAGCAGTGCAGCAGCGGACTGCTAATTCAAATGATTTTGTCATATCAGCCCTGGACACTCAGCTTGTTTTTCTTCTTCCCTCTCGCTCTCTCTCTCTCTCTCTCTCTCTCTCTCTCTCTCCCTGTGTCATATGGATTACTGTTAATTTATCATGTTGATCTGTTCTGTACGACATCTATTGCACGTCTGTCCGTCCTGGAAGAGGGATCCCTCCTCAGTTGCTCTTCCTGAGGTTTCTACCGTTTTTTTTTTTTCCCCCCGTTAAAGGGGTTTTTTTGGGGAGTTTTTCCTTATCCGCTGTGAGGGTCTTAAGGACAGAGGGATGTCGTATGCTGTAAAGCCCTGTGAGGCAAATTGTGATTTGTGATATTGGGCTTTATAAATAAAATTGATTGATTGATTGATTGATTGACTAACGCTTCCAATCTTGACGTGCACTGCTCTTTCACTAGTCAACCTAACACAGCAGCACTGAAGAAAGCAGAAAGCAAATGCAAACCCTTAAGGTTATGGATGTAACCCCGGTTCTCACCAAACCACCTTCCTTGCTTTGGAATTGAGGAAGAGGTGAACATGTTTTTAATTGACAACTGACAGTGTCAGACCAATAGGAGGAGGGTCCCATCCCCTCCTAACATAGGTGTCACTGGTGCCATTCAAGGCTGGCCTAATGTTATTTGAGCTTCTGATGGGGTCACGCAGGAGGTATTCCCATAGTGAGACACGAAACGAATGCTATCAAAGAGAACTACTGTATGCAATGGTGGTGGGTTTTTTTTTTTTTTAAATATTATAAGAATAAAACATGCCAAACAAATTATTAGTACATGTATTTTTTCATCTTTGTGTCTGGAGGTGGACTTCAAAGTTACAAAGACATAGCTAAGGTTTGAAACCAGGTGTTCAAGAGCTTTAAAGTTAGAACATGCATCAGGTTTTTATGCCAAACTGACAAAATCATACCTTAAGTTATAACAAACGAGAGTTATTATGCAGAAGACGTTACAGCTCCATTCAAGAAAGTAAAAGTCTAAGTAACGGTGAGTGAGCAGAGGATGTACTCTCAACATGTTTCCTCTGCTTTATGCGTTTGACGTGAAGTGTTATTTGTAAAAATGTGAGAATTGGCTGTTTTGTTATTGTTGGATAACCAGAAGGAGAACATCCTCTGCTACTGACCATACCAAAATGTCACATTCCTCCCTCATCTCCTTGTCTGACAATCAAATAAATCTCATCTGTGTGTATGAGCGTGTGTCTGTGTGTGTGCAGGTACTCTATCCAAACTATTTGCAGATTTTTTTTACAGTGGATCTTGTGCATTGTCCATGAATATCTCTCAGCAAACCACCAACACCCCTGACGCTCTCCTCTCCTCTCCCTGCTCCTCCCCTCCTTCATGCCTCTTTCGCGCTCTCGTGCGCCCACTCACTGCCACTCATGCTGATAGACACAGAAAAACACAGATGAAGTGAAATGAAATGAAAAATGATGAGAGGATGAGATGAAGAGAATAATAGCTCCTGTCTCAGTTTGCACACACACTGTTTCTGAAGGAAAAAAAACCTAGCAGTGCAGCAGCGCGGACTGCTAATTCAAATGATTTTGTCATATCAGCCCTGGACACTCAGCTTGTTTTTCTTCTACATTCCCTGTGGCAATGACACATCTTTGCCTTTCTCCAAAAACTATCTCCCTCTCTCTCTCTCTCTCTCTCTCTCTCTCTCTCTCTCTCTCTCTCTCACACACACACACACACACAAATACAAATACAAAGACAGAACCCTGTCACACTGGAATCCTTACAATATTCAGCCTGATTACTTCCTTCCTGATGAGTCCAGTCAAACAAGCACTCAGATACAATCAGATGACCAGTTCCTCTCCTCAGACTCAGAGAGACAATATCTTTGTTCAGTTCTTTTCAGTGTCCCTACCTGCTGGCGTATTTTCACGCCTACATGCCCTTTGTTTGAAGAGGATTGTGCTGATCTCGTCCCCACAATTTACTGCAGGCTGCAGTTTTACTTTCACTTTGATCAGTGTCAGCATGTATCATTACGGAACAGTGAACAATGTATCCCGAGGTTAGAAGACTATTAAGAATCTGACAAAATAATTACATTGTAATTTCCCTCAAAAACTGATGCCCACATTTGTCGAGCAGCTTTCTAGTCACACGAAGGTTTTACCTTGCCTGCAGTTATGCCAATAACTTTACCCACTAATTTCATTTTAAAATTGTTTGTGACTGAGAAGTCAGAATGAGGCTGGAGTCAAATCTGTGATGAAATCTGAAGCACTGACGCCCAAATCACACATCAATGTCTGGTTGGTTTCCATAAGTGTAAATGGTTCAAGGAGCCTTTCATTCTTTACTACTGCAGTCCTGAATTCACTTGGGAAACTACAGAATGATTGTTGTATAGTTTTTATATCTTGACAAGACCAAGAGTCCTGAAACACCACGCAGACTGTGGGCCATCGGTCATTGTCGCACCATCAGTGAGCATCATACGCCTTCGTTTTTGAAGGCAGTCCCGCACCATTGGCGCTTGTCTGCACTTGCCGGCTCTTTTTTGGCCGATTCAGCATGTTAAATCAGTGTCAGAATGGATGAATTCATTCTGATTGGTAGTTCAGCTCAGCACACAAGAAGAGACACAGAAGTGAGGAAAGCAAACTGATGACTAAAGAGGGTCAGGAGGGTGTAAGATCAAAACAAACTTGTTATATTAGGTTAGCCATTAAACATTTTAGCAGAAATGGTTCATAACTGTTTGTGTTATTGTTCACTAGCACACAACACATCAGGTTGTGTTGTTAATGTGCTAATTGGATAACTAGCATCTTGAATCCGTCCTTTCGATCTTCTGGTTTCCCTTTTTGAATGATGAAAATAGATGACTACCACCTGCTGCTATGGGGGCATATTTCCTCTCACGCAGGCACAGAACATACATGCTAGTTGGCCGGTGGCTGTAGTCTTTGCGGTGTGTTCAACTGCAACATTGTGACCGAGACACTGGTGATGTGAGGTGAAGGACAAGAGGCGAGGTGAGTAAGAGAAACTTGGGGAATACCTTAATATAACTCAAAGTTCACTTGGAAAGTCCTGTGTTTTGTGACCCATCTGCCACCCCAACCTGCCAGCTTTCAGTTTTTATACTACTTCTTTATTCCCATCAGCACCAGTGTTTGGCAGTAATGCCTTACTGGTAATGCATTACAGTAATAATATTACTTTTTCCTGTAATGAGTAGTGTAACTAAGTACTAATAAAATTTCAGATATAATACAGTTACTTCAAAACCAAACAAACTCATTACAAGGTTACTTTTGTTACCACCCTACTACTAACTTGAAATACGCCAATCACATTGTAATGAGTGCTGTGCAGACACGCCACAAAGCAGCAATCTAGTTGGAAACGCTTACCTTAGCAGCTGGAAATATTCCCATTACTTTGATTTTGTTGGGAGTAATGATGATAAGAACGCTGTCGCCGCAGGTGGTCGGACTAAAACTCTTTCCGCTGTGAGAACACGTCCTTAAACCTCCAGTCTGAAACGCCTACTATGACTGACAGTACAGCAACGTGAAGCACCAAGAAATACACCCCACCAAAGGTGAGCCCTCCTCAGCTGCGAGGTTTGGCTGTAGCCCTACACTGGCTAAACAACCAAAACTGGATTTTACTCGTGGGCAGCTGCAGCTACAAAGATGTGATGAAGCTTGTGGCTGGATATGTTGCTCAATGACTGACCCTCCATCTTTCCAGCAGAGCCTTGGGAAAATACTGGTCACAGGCAGGAATCTAGCCTTGGCGACACTTACATGCTATAACCCTGACAATCACACAGAGACACACATCTGAATTTTGGGGAGATTTGCAATTACTAATTTTCTCGGGTGTAGCGGAAAAGCAATAGAACGAGTAACGTAACAAAGTACTGTTGGCAGGGAGTAATAAGTAAAGTAATATTTTTGAAAAGAGTAAAAAGTAATGAGTAATACACTACATTCTCAGAGTAACGAGCCCAACACTGGTCAGCACATTGGTCATGTGATAGCAGCCTTCCTGATTACCTGGGTTCTATGCAAATTACTGGTTCGTTATATGTGTCACATACGAATTTTGGTGCATTACTTTTTGTAGGTAAACGTACAAATGGTGCATGAGAACAACCTGTGTGCTAGCATACACTTTGTGCTGGAGTTTCTACAAAACAAAATGTTGACTTGATGATGACATGAGATAGAAAATTAAGGAGTCACATAATGTATGCCCTAAATTTCAAAGCAAACCTCCGTCAACCTCATAGCGGATCACCAGAGTCATTAGGATACATGATCTGGGCACCATGGATACCATATTTCATGTCAATCTATCCAACAGGTGTTGAGATATTTCAGCGGGGACTGACACATGACTGACATTGCTATACACAGAGTGCAGCTGCTAGCATGGCTCAAAAGAAAAATGTTGGATCATTTAACCTCTGCCTCAGATTAAAATGGAATCTCATCAAATTTATCATCAAAGTAACAAAAAATTACGATTTCCAGAGATACTTTTTCACTTATACTAATTTATTTAAGCTCTTTAAATTGACAGCTGCAGTCATCTTTAGAAGTTTGGGAATCTAAACTTTCTCTCCTCAACATGTTGGGTTCATTTAACAGCTTTTTGGGAATACACGGCCCCCCAAAAGCAGTTAAATGAACCAGGGAGAAATCTAATCATCTGTCTTTTTTTACTTCCTCTCAAAACAGCTGCATCTCACCATGATCACCCAGTGAGGGGCGGACAGATGCACTAAAAGGCGGAGTGAAACGCAGGGAGATAACAATAAAACTGAAAAGTGAAATAGAGGAGAAGATTGTCGAGGAAGACGGAGAGGTGGGAAAGATTAGCAGGTGGAAAAGGGTCAATAATGCTGGCAGAGACAATGGGGAAGATCAAATGGCTCAGCGTCACCTGAAAAGCATGAAAGATTTAATTTCCTGGTCAAACACGCATGGAGACATTTAGTGGCTGAGGGCGAGGGCGCCGTGCCACTAATATTGTTTTATCAGCCTCAATAACCAAAACAAACACACATCATCCCACTGGAGCCTCTGTGAGCGACTCATCTACGCACACCGAAATGTATAAATGAAGTTAATACACACTGCACCCACACACACACACACACACACACACACACACACACGCACACACAAAGACACTAAGGCTCTGCATCACTTACCCCTCTTTTCTAGTGCAAACTGACAATTTGGCTCAGTCATTTCCATGGTAACGCGGAAGAGAATTGCCTGTGGAGGCATGTCGACATGTCTAAATATACTCACTCTCTCTCACACACACATACACACACACACGCACATGTTGCACAGATAGGGCTACACGTAGATGTAGAGATTTATCCTCTCAGACAAAGAAGACAACTGATAGATGTCAGAAATCATCTTTTGACTTTCTCGGAACGTCTCTATTTTTTGCATCGTACGTTTCAATCAGTGTGTCTGTGCATGTGTGTGTATCTAGGTGTGTACTTGGGAGCAGGCAGCATCGGTGGTGTCTTTCTAGGAAAGGTCATTTCCTTGTTTGTCATTCAGACAGAAGTCCCAATGGCCGACTGAAAATTAAATTTGAAAGGTTTAGTGTTTTGTCCGGCGTCTTGTGTAAACCTCGTCTACCTGCAGAATCCAAATTATCTCTCAGTGAACACACAGAGACACATATAATGTCTTTACTGTGGCCACATTATATTTCACGAGCTGACGGTTTTTATTGTTTTAGTGTAACATTAGTCTTTAAAATGCGTCCCACCACACCACTGGGCGGCTTTAAAGACAGCCCTGTCATTTATGTCCATCCTTCTAATCAAATGAATCAGACACAGAGAGAGATGGACATGTGACGACAACATGGCATCCAAACAATTACAACCCAACACAACTCCTCCTCCATCTCTCCTCTTTTTTCCTTTTCTGTCCTCTGTATGTAACCCCGACCTTTTCTCCTCATCTGTCTTTGACTTGAATTAAACAGCCGATCTAACCCCTGAGGGGACGACATAACCTCTCTTCTTTACCCTTCCTCCTCCTCCCCTGCTACCTTCACTGAATACCAAGTAACAAAGTCAGCAATGAATAATTTCCAAAACACTGCTTGCAATATTTAATGTTTTCTGTTCTGAAGTAGTGTTGTGTCCTGTGAGGAAAAAGTCAGACGTGCAGTAATAGTGTGTCCCACATATAAACTGGTTTGTAAGAGACCGGGTTGAAAAGGAAGTTATACATTCAGTGTCACAGAACAGTGATTGCCTGAAAGGCAATTTCAATTTCTACTCTCACTTTGGCCTCCAGTGCATAAATTGTGCATTAAATGATTTAGTTTCGCCAACTTCCTGCTTTCTTTGCAGCCTGAGAGAGACCGTCTCCTGGTTACGCACGTCGGACAGATAATTGGAAAGTTAAGATATTAGATTTGGGCAGTTTTAATCCCTGAAGAATTACTCTTAATTGTCTGGGTACTGAGTGGGTGATTTTTATTTTGATTAGAGGATATCTATTACAAAGCTTTCAGCCTGAATTTGACAGCGTGTTCACAGAGAGGTTTGTACACAAGGTGTGATATTACTATGAGAAGAGATTAAATGTGTGTGTCAAGCTGAGATGGTACCACACAATCTCTGCCACCTTTCTATTATCATTTATTTTTTTGAGTTTGCATTATGAAGCTTTCGCCGCTGGAAAACAGGAACAATTTAAAACAAAATGACACAGCGTCATTAGTCATGTTCTCACTTGTGCATGTATTGGTGTGTGTGTGCATGTGTGTGACAGGCGGCAGCTGCGGCGTCTGTTAGCGCTCCCTGTGATTAAATCATAAATAATTAAAGCTTTGAAAGAGACAGAGAGCGAGGGAGAGGAAGAGAAGGAGAGACAGAAGAAGAAGGGAAGACAGGCGTGAGTATAATTACGTTCTCTGGGGGTGTTCATTTGATTGTTTAAACAGCCCTGAGCTAATGCATCTTTGAGTTCAGACGGATCATTCGGCTAAGGTGCATTCCATGTCACTCTCTTTTCCTTCTTTCTTTCTTTGGTAAATCAAAGCCCGGCTAATGCTCCAGGCAGAGACAAAACTGATTGAGTGTCTGTAGCTGAAAATATGTAATGAACAAAGTAGAATGAACTTGCTAAATCCAATGTTTTTGTTTGGTGTTGTTCTTTTCTTATCAGTAACTCCAATAGCTGTTTGTGTGTCTGCGGCGCCTTTTGGTTTGCAGGTACGTGGTCCTCATGAAAAACAGACCATTAACAGTGGGTGTATCAATGGCACGTCGGCACTCTCGTAGAGCTTGTGCCAGTCAAACCACAGCGAAATTACAAAAGCAGGCATAACACAGTTGTGTAACCGCGACCCCCTTCATGTCTCTCTTTCCGCTCACCTCCCACATCACCACTTCGTCTGAGCAACAAGCGTCACAGCTTTGGATGTAGCTGTCTAATGTTCAATATTTTATCCGGTATACAAATGCTGAGGCGTCAGCAGCGTTTCTCATCCTCGTCTCCTTTCTACGAAGTTTCAAGATGTGACACCTCTCTCTTATCTCCCCCACTTTTACCTTCTTCCTTTTTTATTGTTGCATCTCTTGCTTCTTTTCACATATACAAGCCACAGTCTGTCTTTGCACCTTTGTCTCGTCTCCATCACGCCGCTGACAGTGCAGAAAAGGCGAGGTGTGTGCCAATTTACATGGCTCTGCTCTTCCTTTTCACTTCCCCACCTATTCTCCTGCACCTGCGCCCTGCACCCCGCCGTACCCTCCACTCCATTTGTCTCCCCTCATCCTCTCCTTGCTCTGTCCTTTCCCATCTCGTCTCAGTCGGTGCTTTGATTCTCTGTAATTCCTGTCATTACCTCTGAGGTGTACTTTTATTCCTGCAGGGAAATCCACTTACATGCACTTGAATCTGTGTGTTGTCTGTTTGAATATACAGAGCCCTGTTGTGTATATACTGTAATCTCATTATTAATTCAAAGTGTTTGGCTGTACAACTATGCTTTATTTGCAGGCTGAACACATGATGTTCATTTGTTTGGCAGGAAAAATCCATCCCCAACGCCAGACCACAACTTTAATATTAGATGATTCTGCAAAACCACGGATTTATGTCCAGTTCCACTGTTATCAAAAACATAACTTTCTTCACTTTCAACAGCCTTCTAATCTCTGCATGGCAACTATGGTATGGTTAGGGAAACACTGTGGTTACTCTGTTAGGGTTAGGCAATTAAAGCACTTGGTTAAGCTGAGGCAAAGGTGATGGTTACGTTTAGAGATGCAGAGTCTTCAAACATGGACGTAATCCCTGAGGATACTGGGCTGCAAAAATTAGACAAGTAAAAGTTTTTCCAGTAATGCTTACAGATATGAATGAGGATTTGTTGGGGAGGATTTTAAATAACTGATCTTGGCTCATAGAAGTGTCAAAAGAAAAACAACATCTCTAATCTCAGAGACAAAATGTTAATGAATCGCAATGTGACTCCAAACAAAACAATCGTGAGGAAAAAAAACAAAACAAGCAAGCAAAAAGAAAATCTCAAACAAAAGGAGCAAAAACTAACTGGCACAGTAAAGGAGGAGAAAATCATTTCAGAGACAGTGGTGACTGATGGAACAAAAGCCCAGAGATTGTCTTTGAGAGCGCCGAACAAAGAGTGCACAAACAGAAAGACACTGATACTTAGATCATCAAATTAGTTTACTGAGCCACCGGTTGTGCCTGTTGCAGGGAGCCCCCGTTCAGACACCAACACACAAACACAAAGGCGACACGTCTTATCTGTCAGGTTAGGAGTGAGTGGACCCAAAAGGGACTCAAGTTATCGTCCCCCGAACCCAGACAGAGACAGATATCACTGAGCGATTCATCTCCTTACTGGTGATGGAGACAGGAGATACAGAAAAAAAAGTAATCGAGGCCCAGTCGCTCTGATATGAGCAGTCACTGGGGAGCCGAGCCGGAGGTGAAACTTTGCCTGTTTCAATCTTACAGACAGACATTACAAGCTGCTCCCCGAGGAGGGCCATTTTATGGTTCTCTTGGTTTGTGGAAGACAGAAAAAGGTACAAAGAGAGAGAAAGAGGGAAGACAATGAAAGAGCAAAACTGGTTTTAGAGTCCTGAAGAAAACTAGAACTTTAACGAATCATTACGATGGCTTTTGCATGTTTTGGTCCATTAACCACAGATCACCAAAACTCTGTTGCTGCCAAGCACACCATAACTTTTTCGACTGTTTTTACCTTCCAGGCAGCATATTGGTTTTCTTTTCTCTCAGCACTATCAACTTGCAGAGATTTGAAACTAGCTATCAAAGTAAATATTAAGACTGCAATATGTTTGGCAAATGTAACTTGAAGTGACACAATTTTGCTTTGGAGTACAAAACACTCAATCCCCTGAGGGCTTGAAAGGTAATGTAGACAGCTTGTTTCTTCTTGGAAGTGTTTAAGTTGTGATTTCTACGATGGATTTCAACATTCACAGACTTCAGTCAAGCACAGTCTGCAGTGTCTTCATAGAAAGTTTAATCAGAAACATCTTTCAGGGTGGCCTATGGAGGTGTAGGGACATTAAAGATGTCTGATATTTGACAATTTTTTTACTGCATAATTACTCTTCATTTTAGTTGCAGGCTGAAAGGAGCAAATCATACTTATTCCTCTGGTTACATGCACCATATATTACTTCATCACCAAGCGTGATACATGGTTCGTAACATTTTAAAGATGAATATAGAGGATTTGCATTGTTTTTAGTTGTTTAATGGACAATTAATGAATGCTTTAATATGACAAGTTGTGGAAACCTGTTTTGACTGTTGTTGGCTCAGGCCACTCTCACCCAAAAAATCGGCTACATGGGTCGACTGTGCAAGCAGAATATTATGACCTGTACTCACGTTTATTGTTAATCCCTCTAGTGGCCATAGCTATTATGACAGGAGCAGAAGAGGACGTGAGGTGACGTAGTATAAAAAGCAATTAATACTGCGTAATGTTGTGCAAAGCTGGAAGAGGTCCCTATAGGGTGGACAGGGGAGGTGTTGGAAGGGTCAAACAAGCACAGGATTTTCACCCAGGAAGTTTGTGGCCTGAAGTTAACACTGACTTCTTTAATAAATACGTAGCATAGTAGGCTATGCTAGAATGTGTAGCAGTTTACACTCGTGAAGTGTGTGACGTGTAACGTCTGATGGTGACATATGTGACATTAAGTTAGTAACAAAATTACTTAAAGCCAAACCAAAAGTTTTTTTTCTAAACCCGACCACTTAGCTTTGTTTTTTCTGATGCGTTTTTTAAATCCGTCATCCCCCCAAAAATCGTTATGCACAGAAACCTTGTACACTGATTCCAATGTGTTCTATTGTTCTATTGGTTGTGAAAGTTATCTATCTGGCCATCATCAGTCCCTCCCTGTCTTGCATTTGGCACCACAGATACATGAAGGGGGCAGAGCTGTCCTTCCTCTCTGTCTCCACATTCTGTATCCAGTCCATATCCTCCTCCTCCTCGTCATCATCATCCACCTGAATATTACTATCTGACCTATTGAAAGTAACTATCTGAGTTATGAAATGATTCTGTGCGCCCCGTTGTTCTGTCTTGTCATGGCTGTGTCCCGCCACCACATTTTCTTCACTGATTCTTGGACAAACATCTCGAAAACTCTGACGGATGCGAAAAACGCAGAAAATCAAACCTCTTTAACTTAAAAACTTTACTGACGGACGAAAGTTTCGGACTCAGTGTGCAAACGTGATTGACACAATGTAAAGTCATAATTATTTACAGGCTGTGACGGCCCCTGCTTGGCTGCGTTGGTTGGTAGTTCATGCTATGTTGATGATGTAATTGGTGACATGATGTGTTGTCTTTTCCCCGAGGTCATCAGCTTATTGTTTGGATCAGGAGCACCTGGGCCTGGTGCGTGGACAGATATAAGCGGTGCTGGCTGACGCTGCGCTCTCTCTCTCCCAACTCTTCGCCAGCGCCCATATAGCCCCCATCTTGTCATAACCCGGCTCACAGGCAATGACAAAAGCGGAGAGACACAGCAAACTCAAATACAAAAGTATATTTATTTAAATAAAGCAACGTAAATAAACATAATGCAGGTATGGGGTGTGTTAGTCAGTGTGATCAGTAGTGTACATGTGGATGTGTGGAGCATGCGAGGTGTGATGTTGTGGAGATAACCTAAATAAACAAAAAAGCCAAACAAAAGTATGGGTGCTGGCGAAGAGTCGGGAGAGAGAGAGCGCGGCGTTAGCCAGCACCGCTTATATCTGTCCACGCTGATGACCTCGGGGAAAAGACAACACATCATGTCACCAATTACATCATCAACATAGCATGAACTACCAACCAACGCAGCCAAGCAGGGGCTGTCACAAGGCATACAACAATTTCTGACGAAAAAAGAAGGACTCAGCTTGCAAAGGCCTGTAGGATGGTAGTCTGAGTGGGCGGAAGTTCGCTGCATAGCTCAGCCTCTCATTAGGCGGAACAAGCCACCCGCTGAAGTCCCGCCCTACCACCTCCGGTTGTCTAGCAGTTTTCAACCGTTTTCAACACGTCCTTTACTAACTTTTGCGGTGTTTGATCTTGCGGGGATGTAGCTATTTTTCTGCCATGGTTCGCGTCCTGTGGGCGATATTTTTGTGGGCGTGTTACACCAAAACCTGTTTCCCCCCAGCAATATTTTTGCAAGCGCACCGTTGCTGTGGCACCACCCAGAATGACTGTGATTGGTTGAAAGAAATACAAGAAGCTGGGGCATTTTTTTTCTCCAATCTTAAAGTGAGATGTTATTTTCTTGCTTATTTGCCAGATATAGGCAAGTAAATATATCTCTTTTATCGAGCTGTTAACTAAAATGCATTACAGTATGTAGCTATTGATCCCATTGTTCATACATGTAGGAACATATGATAAACTGACAGAAAGCAGATTGTATTTCATATAATACATGTTATGTAATATATATGTTTGTGCATATAACACTGACACTTTCGGCTGCAGTATCTGTGTGATCCATGCAGATGTTGTTAGTTAATCAAATCAGATCGACAAACAATAAGCAAACACAGACGCTGTGTGAAGAAAACTGTAAAATCTGCTCATTTATTATATTAAAACAGAACTTTAATATAGATGTCACAGTCACAGTGCAGAGAGAGACAGCTTTAAAATTCTCTTCGCCATGACTGCGTGCTCGTAATGAGGCTAAAGTATCTGGGAAAAAATAAAGCTGATTAAATGTTCACTGTGATGGATCACCTATTTGAGGCAAGTTCCTCTGCAAGTTGATTTTCATACTGTGCCAGCATGAAGTGAAACCAGTGGCTGCCTGAGGTGAGCTAAATCAATCTTGCATGCTTATATGTCATCTGCTCTGCATTTAATGGAATAAAAAGTACAAAAGCACCTGATGTTTCTTTACAGTGTAATGACATTTCTATTCATAAATTCATAAACACCATACAATGAATATAAAATAATACTTTAGGGAGTCTCGGTTCTCTGTTCACATCCCACATCTTAATTATCTTCAAGCATAAAATAATTTTTTACCGTATCTGCTTCACTTTATGTGCACATTTGTATAGATTCATATACATTTACCAAAGGAAACCAGTAAAGGATAATGGGTTTTACCTGGATTCGACTCATTTGTTTGATCGTTACGAGAACGTGTCTGATATATACATTTTAAGTACATCCATTTGGCTACAGCTCATTACCTTAATGTCAATATCTCTTGTAAAAGATTACTTCCTGTGATTTTTATAAAGTACAAAAAGAAAAAAAACCAACTGCTTAATATTCACTGCATTGCTTCAGTCATTGCCTCTCTTCCTTTAATCCTTACATCCTCCCGCTTCTCTCTCGTCTATGCTTCCTCTCCTCTTTTCTTCTTCCCTCTTTCCTCACACCTGCTGCCACCTGTCCCTCCCTCTCCTCTTCCTCACTCCCTTCCTCCCACTGACAGAGATTGACTAAATGTGGCAACATGGTAGAACTGCTGGACCACCCTCGCCAGATAGGCAAAGACCGCCTCGGCTAAAGACCTTGTTAGCTTTGTCAAACGCGCACACACACACAAACACACATACAGATGTATATACCAGTGGAAAATGTAAAAACACATCAATACACCCTGCAGCGCTCCAGGCAAGAGCATTGATGTTTTATTTATGTTTCAACCGAGTGTAGTGAATATATATTTGTTTCTGCATGTTCTGGGCTCCCTGCATCTGTGTGTGTGTCTGTAAGTGTGCACGCGTGTGTTTGTATATGTGTCCACTTATGAAAAATGTGTTAGTGTGTGTGTCTTTTTATAACCTCTGTGTACCGCTAGGGAATACCTTCACACCCTCGGCCCCGACAGATGCTGTGGCAGCTACTGTTGCGCTGCGCCTCTCGCGCGCTCTTGGCCCTCAGCCCACTCATAGACAAACACAACCACAGTATACTGCACAAACACACACACACACACACACACACACATACACACTTCATTTGGGCCTCATAATTCATATCGCCATAGCCAGAGGGATAGACTGGGGATTGAGGAGGCTGGGAAGGGAAAGAAAGGGATAAGAGAAAATGGAGTGAGGTTATTAAAAACTGATGTATTTACTGATATATAATTGCCACCTGAGGTTTCACTTTATTGATCTGCCCTCCTGTCTCCCTCCTTCCTTTCTTTACCCACTTCCCCTCCTCCTTCCCTCTTTCTCTATCTTTTCCACGCTGTCTGTCTGAGTTGTGGTGTCAGATCCCTCATCCATATTCAGTGCCCAGGCCATCTGTGTGCCTCCAATATGCATGGACCAGCCTGCCGGAGTCTCACTGCCAAGCTCACAGCCAGCCAGTGTTAAAAGAGAATGCTAGTGTCGCTTTGAGTTAAACTACAGCCTGTTTACTTCTGTCTATGCATTTTGCAACGCATGCCACATTTAATTACTTGCATTTGTTGTTTTTGTCAACCCCAGCTTGAAATGATTGTAGTGGCCCCCCCCTTCAGGCTGACAGAGACGCCCTGAAACACGATGTGACTAAATCTGCAAAGTGACGTGTGATTTCTTAGCGGACACTCGTGTCGGGTGCTTGTGTTGTGTCAGTGAGGACTGCAGTGATTGGTATAAAGTTTTTGTCCACATCCTATATTTACTGACATCACCCTGCAGCGTCTTTCATTTAGTCAAAGAAATATTCTTTGGTTTAATGAAAGGCTGCTGAAAGAAAACAACTCAGACACGGTAAAACAACAAACTACAACAACACAGCTGAGAAATTGACAAAACGCAGGCTCTTTTGTTAACATAGATGATGCTGCCTGGGCAGTTTTAAAGCCTGTGCAAGCTGTTTCTGATACAGGAAATAATAGAGGAAAATGGCTCCTGTTGAATGAAGGAAAAGGAGCCGTCGCATCTCCCATGATTCTGCAGACTCCAGCACATCTAAATGAGTGATCTCGCGACTGCAACAGCCTGCGTTAAATCACACGTGGTAGAGAACCACTACAATAGCCTGCCTTCACTCTCTTCCATGGCATCAGACAATAAAGACACACACACACACACACACATACACACATATCCTACAGAACAGTTGCAGAACAGATGCCTGAGTGCAGGACCTCGTGGGAATATGTGTGCTATTTTCTAAAAATCTGGGAAGAAAAAGAGCATTTATTCTCTGCCGCTATCCTTGTCTTGTTCTCCAGCCGTCTCTTCCACGCCGTTAACATATCTGCATCTCCACTTTTCACCCCAGAAAACTCTCCTCATGCCCTCTAACTTTTACTCTGTCCTTTTTCACTCTCCCTCTCATTTCTCCCTCAATTTTTTTCTCCATCTCTCAGCCAGTTCAACACGTACCCACTCTTCTTGTTATGAAGCCAATTAGTGTAACTGAAATAGTTTCCATGGCGACAGAGGTGCTAATAATAACAGACACCCCCACAGCAAGGGCTGGTGAAGAACACACACACACAGACACACACAAACACACACACACACACACACACACACAGACGTTGCATGAAGAGGAACATACAGTAGATAACAAAGACAAGCCTTTCACTAATCTAATGTATGCATAGTGTGTATGTATCTGCGTGTGAAGGCCTGCATGATTAAACTAAATGGTCAAATGACATATCCATACATGTTTACCATTACTGGGAGCTGAGTGACTGAAGGCAAAGCAGATGGGGAGCAGTGTGTAGTGATTTCGGATGCTGAGTTGACTTGATGTCAAGCATGGGAATACATTTACTGCTACATTTAATATTATCAGGGCGGACAATTCTTGGTTCATAGACTATTAATCTAATTTAATTGGGTGAAAATATCACATCTTGGACCAAAGCTTGATCCATTAACTCCACTGCTGACTGCCCTGTTTTAAAGGCTGTGACAAGCAAAGCCGAATACAAAGATCTACCACTGACAAAGAGCGAGTGATCACATCGAGTCACATATGCTCCTTTAGAGTTACACTTGAACACAAAGAAGCGGCTACGGCTGATGGCTGGGTGACTCCCAACATGCTTATATATTCTGCACCCGAGTAAAAAGAAATTATTCGTGTGATAGTCTGCATTAGTACTCCAACAATACAAAGAAGCCAACCATTTTCATGTCATAGTGAAAGTTTGACCTCTCTTTGCTCTGGTGCTTTCAGCTTGTGGTCTTTTGCAGGGGCACAGCACCAAATCCCAGGTCTTATACATAAGCAGTCCCTGTGTTGCTATGATGCTGATCAATTTTTATGCAAAAACATGACTACTTACAATTTTAACAAAATGGCAAAATCAGCCAAAAAATGCCAAATCTGGCTCCTGATAGGATGCCAGATGCCCCCCCAAACCCTTGTCTTTTAACACTACCCCCGCCATTGACAAGCTATTCCGTCATTTATGACCGCACGCTTCCCCACCATTAAGGAGATATTCTGACAATCTGTATTTTCACTGTTATAAGATAGGGGCACTGTTACACATCTTGTGAAATAGAACAGCACTGCCATGTCCAAAAACAAATGAAGCAGAAGATCCTCTGGAAACCAAAAGAAGTTTTGTTTACGGGAATGTAGCAGCTTGTAAACTTCACGAAAATGCTGTCATCGGTGGAAAAGTGTACAGTTCTGCAAGCCGTGGAAATGTTGATGGTCTCAGACTCAGACAATTCCTGTTTTAATCAACACTCTGATCCGATTTAGACGAAGAAGCAAGCAAGTTTGGTGGGATGAACACGCGGAGAAGACGACCACAAAGGAGACGGAGACAGTCATGTAAAATTTGGTGGAAATGTTATCACAGGCCCAGTTTTTCTTCTGGTTGTCCTTAGAAGTTGCTGTGTTGTACAACTCAGAGTATTCAGACACCAACATTGTCAGTTCCTCCATCTTGTTGTCTTTCTGCCTCCATTATGCCCGCCCCCGTCAACTTTATCGCTCAAAGCCAGGCGGCTTAAACGCCGCAAGTTTACCGCGGTCAACTCAAGAGCAAAGTCTGTGCGAGTTCACACGAGCTGCAAATGCTTCCTACTGCCATGTTTGAAGCCACTTCGCCTCTGCTGCCCTCCCCTCCTCAGAATGACTGGTTGTTAGAAGTTATCTCACGGCAGTATGAAAGCAGCTTAAGGTGCCAGAGTGCACAAAAACACTCAGAGCTTGTTTATCAAAAAAAGTGCCAGGGGAGGACGCCCCAGATCCCCTGACAGATGTCCGGGCTAAGCTCCAAATGTCCTCAAATCCTAGAAAGGGCCCTGCGTACATGTGCAGGGCTGCTGACTGGCCCTTGACCTCCTGTCATTTTGCAAGAGTGGCCCTGCAGCAAAGCAAGTTGAGTGTCCTTGGTTTAAACCATTGTTAAACAGTGTTAGCCACTATTACCCTGCTAATAATACACTACATTGACCTTGACTATGACACAGACACACACTATTTTTCAAGACTCCTTATACATTTTTAAGATTTCCTTTTTCTTTCTGTCTTTTCTCTTTTGGATCCTCGACTTTCCTTTAATTAGGGAGAGACATAACAGTTGACGCTGGTGCAGCAGCAGCATAAGAGGTCACTCATGCAGCTCAAGGTGCGTCAAGAGATGAATCCTAGCACAGGGGCGAATTGAACTATTTTGCGCCTTTTGTAAGCCGTGACGGGGCCTCAGAGAGCTGCAGCTATTTTTCTTTCAATTTATTCAGCCAATTTTAATTTAGTTATGGCACTAATTACTTAAGAATAAAAGAAGCCAAATTAATTCCACTTCTTCCCCCATTGCGACGGCCCTGGTCTACAAACTACCAGTGATGTTTGTTGTAAGATGAGAAAAATGTGACCAATCCCACTAAATTTTAGAGGCAGATAAAATGTCCGCCATTCTCCAGTACTCCTTCAGACTTTGTCAGCTCAATTAATGTTAAGACCACAAACACATTGTTGGACACGTTAATGAGATTTTAATATGAACTGTGTCTGTTTTATCACGTCTGCTTCGGGGTCTAATTGCTAAACTTCTGTCATATCTGTGTTCAGCACTGGCTCGCTGAGGGACTCTTCTTGTCAGTGCTATTTCTAGATTACAGATCTGGAAGGCTTTAAAAGCTATTGATCCAAGAAAGTCACCTAGGCCTGACAGCTTGGAACCCAATCTTTTAAAGGTTGCAGCTGATTATATTGCTGAGCCCATTGCTCATATTCTAAAGTCTTCAAACCAATTTATTTTCCAAACAGAGAAAAGCTGGCTATAGGCTCCTCTTATTATCACGGAGTGGAGACCAACCTTATTCTCACACTCCCAGTCCTTGACAGGATTCTAAAATATAAGATTATCTCCTAATTGAAGCTGATTGAAAATCAATTTTCTAATTTAGCACGAAGTTCAGGTCTCAGCAGCCCTGATGCAGTGATGCTGCTATCGACTGATATTATCAGTGCTGTTTGCAGAGAGCATACATTGATTTGCATACATTGATTTACATTTTGTATTTGATTCTGACAATAAGCTGTTGTTAGGAAGAACTGGTTTAGCAGCTACCTCACAGATAGTTTGTTTATACGTTACAAATATATATATATATATACATATATATATATATATATATATGTATAAGTGACAAATGACGCTTCACCAACACCAGTTTGATTGAAAAAGATTGAACTTGTGTTTTATTTTCAGTTTTTATAACTAACATCAAGAAGGACGTTCAGCTTTATGCGGACAATGTAGCACTACTCAGTTGTCCTTCCTGTAAGTTGCACTGGTGGTGTCCTCCAAACTGCTTTTCAACGGCTACAAGCCTCAAAGCATGATCAAATGCTCCTTTATACTATAAACAAGTACGCACTCACTCCCAGACCTTGGACAATGTTTACACTTACACCTTTGAAAGGGACTTGGTAATAAAGAGTGTCACCTTACAAGTTTTTAAGTGAATTGGATGAAGCAAATGTGATAAAATTCACACGTGTGCTGCTTTCTCTTTACTTTGTTGCTTTCTGCATTTTATAACCAGGTTATACATTTTATAGGTTATCAATGAGTATTTATCTGCTGAAGGGGCACAGCATAGGAATGAAATGAATGGAAAGAACATCATTTGACTAATACAAAATAACATGGCAATTGTTGTTAGTTGGTATGGTGACAACACACATCAGCGGGGCTGTGAAGTGTGTCACACTGATAATTTAGAGAATTCTTTTTGGCCTATTTTCAAGCGGTATTTATATTTGTGTGTCAGCTCTATGCAGAGCCTTCGCTGTAGCCTATGCACATGGCCTACGCCGTTGTGAGCATTTATACTTGTGTTTGTGTCACTCTGCAGTTACACCTCCAAAACACTAGACAGCGGTGTGGTTTCTGTGAAGTGCTGTGAAGTTTAGTTGATTCAAAACACACATTAAACATGGCTTAATAGAGACAGTTTCAAACACAAGTACACAAATTGGCTTCACTATAACTCGCAGGATTCACAGACAAAGCAATTACCTTTTGCTGGGCACATTTTCCCCACAAATACAACATGCTAATGTTATTAGCACAAACCTATGGAATTTTACATTGTATAAATTAGCCTAGCAGCTATCAGACTTTTCCTCTACTCATAAAGCCAAAGAGAATAGCAACATTTAACAACTCACAAGCGTCAATGACAAAACAACTGTCTTATACTAAACATGTTTTCCAAACAAATATAACATGCTAACGTTATTAGCAGGAGCCTACGGCATTTTACATTGTATAAATTAGCCTAGTGACCAGCTGAGATTTCCTCTGCTCATATAAAGCCAGGATAAATTACACACAATACTGCACTTATTTCCTTATTTAACAGAAAAATACAACCGGACACCAATCCAAGTTTCTCTCTTTAAATAAATAAATAAAATCGGCTTAATTGCCTTGTTAATTCATGTGAAACACACTTCCTTGAAACTCAACAGAAACAAGATAAAACTCATGAAAACCATCTTAATTAGTCTTGTTCGTCATCCAATTAGTTGTGTCCACAGTTGGAACAATCGCCAACTCTGGTTTGGTTGAAATAAACTCCTAATTTTCAGAGTCTGATGTAATAAATATGCTGATCTACACACTGTTTTATGCCTGTGGTCTCTGCCCCTCAGCTGTCCACTGAGCAGCCTTTCTCACATTCGCTCTTTGGAGGCAGCTACATTAACATTACATCGTGTTTCAACAAACACGATGTAACAACATAATGGCAACAAGAGAAACATGGGGAATAACAGTTACAGTGATATTGTTTAAAAGTAACGGACTGCTTTTTTGAAAACGTAATACGTCACTTTGATTATGTTATTGCAACACCTCACTTCAGTTAGTTCAGGACTTGCCGCAAGTTGGTTTGTTTATATGGAAGTTTATACATGGTTAGCCCTTTACAATGGGTGCAATGGCAACGGTACAAGTAAAAATGGCCACTGCTCTGATCATCCTGCTACTTGGTTTAAATGAAAATGTCCATTCTTCTCTCAATCGATCTCTATGGGCACAGTTATGTAGATTTAGCAATTATGCTGACAAATTCTGCCACAAAATGTTTACATCTTGTCATATCTTTGAGCAAACTTACAGTTATTTTTCATATTTCCACATCTTAATTAATGTGAGTGAAAGTGACGGTTCAGCACAGCCCTTCAAATCCTTTAAGTCCCGAAAGAGACATGCACACTTTTTGGCAATTTAAGATTAATAGGATGCTTGATAGATACAAGCTCCTGGTCTCACAGTAGTCATTAAGCCTGCAGAGACAGCATGAATGAGTTATTTTCATTTACAAAGTCACACTGACTAAACTTCTTCTCCTGTCACCTACAGGCTCATCCCTATACACAGGCAGTGGGACAAGATTTCTGTATCATATATTTTAATCTACAGGAATTTCTTGGTTAAAGAAAATATGTGGTGAAAAATGAAAGGCCAGGACAGTGTCTGAAACCACGCTTTTGTTCTGTCAGAGCAGAGACGGTCAGAGACTGCAGGTTCACACTCTGTTCTGAGCAAATGCCAAGAGATTTAATGTCCTGTCATGTTATACTTTATTAATACCCTTCGTGGCATTCCTGTCTTTCTGGGCGAGGTCAAAGGTCAAGCATAACACCTGTGCACCTTGTAGGAATGTTCAAGTCTTTTAGCTGTATTTAAGCCACTGCCGAGATAGTTTTTGATACACAAGGATATCTGATGATCAATAGGAGAAAATGCAGGTGTTTTCACACAAAAAAAGTCAGAGATATATTTTAAAATATAAGAAAGAAAAATCCCAAATAAAAATATACTTTTTGTTTGTGTCATTCAGCTTCTAACCCCTTCCTTGCATTTTCCATCTCCACTGCATACTCTCTTTTAAGATGCAATTGGTTGCAAAAGAATGTATTCCAAAAGTGGTTTGCTCTCTTGAGCATCTTCGAGAGACAACAGACAGACACCGGAGAGGTGAGAGTGGTTAAAAGAGAAAATGAGTGAGGAAAGGTGCAGAGGGACAGACAGGAGGACAGAGGGAAGGGAAAGACGGGAATTGATAAAAGCAGAGGAAGTGTATTAGGTGAGAGAGCGAAAGTCTTTCATTGTGCTTTGATGCTGTGGATAAATGCCATCATCAACAGAGTGCCTTTAAATTGATTTGACTTGAAGGTGCGTAGTGAGAGAGGGAGAGACAAAGGAGAGAAATCGAGGTGGTCTCCTGAGGAGTGAATGACGCACAAGCAGACTGGGATCAGAGTGACAGAGCAGCAAATAGACGTCTCTCTCACCTTATTTTAACTCCGCTCACCCCCAACACCCTGCAGGGAGGGAAAATGCAAAAACTTCTGCGGCCACAGATTACACTTTATGAAAAAATGATCGGAGGTCACTGCCTGTTTAGTACACACAGAGGTACTTTATTCTTCTTTTGATTGAGGACATTTTATGTTTATCCTGTTGCCTGCTCAGCCTTATGAAATCTAATAAAAATGTTAATGCAATTCCTTTGGCATTTGTTACTGTGACTGCAGGGAGTACATGTATGTCTACCTGCAAAGATCTGGACTCCATTCACAGGATTTCGAGTGGATTCAGACAGAATGTACAGCTAATCTCAGATTGCAATTTCACATACAGTCATTGAAAACTCTCCGGTGGCCGTGAATAGATGCATAGGTACTGTAAGTGGCACAATCTAAGGCAAGGCTGAGCCTACTACTCAAACAAAGTTGGTGCATACACAGCTGGCTAGCTGCAGCCAATGTTTGTACAGACAACGCATTGGTTGTTTGGAGCAAATGGAAACATCGAGCACAAAAAGTCCAGCTGTCAAATTTGTGGAAGACTGCATTATTTTCTTCTTTCAAAACTGACATAGTCTGAAAATAATTGTTATGAGGATCAGTTTATGTAATTGTATACAGTACATGCCTCCACCAAACCATTGTTTTACCTTGAGGTTTTACTCTACACAGTATTGGTAATCGTGCACTAAAGACAAACAGGAGTTTGGGCCAATTTATCCCCAATTCACCTGTCCTGAAAATCGGAGGAGACCTTTGTCGGTACAGATGTTCTGCCAGAATTATCAGGTAATGTCAGGGGTTTAGAGACTCAAACCTCCAGGACAGCTCAAAGACTCATCCAGGCCGCCCCTATAATTGTAAACATGTTTGATGATTACTGTTATGACTACATCGCTACAGAGCAGCTGATGGTGTTGCCATGCAACAGTAAAGACTCTAGCTCTTGAGGCAAACGTTAGCTAGCCTACTACCGTCATAAAACTGACCTCCAGCTCATAATGAAGAACCACGTCTCCCCAACCAAGCATCGTTAACACTACAGCAAGTTGTCGCAGCACGTCAGTCTCCATTCTGTTGATATTGATTGTTGCCTCCCAGTGAGAGTGAGTGAGGTGGTGCATTCATGCTCTCTCAACATATTCTTACTCCGACCTCCACAACCTTTGGTCATGGACTTCCCATGTCGAGATATGGCCTGCAAGGTATCCTGGGTGCATTTTCTGTTTTCAACATATACATCTGTTTTCACAGAAAATCTCTTTCAAAATAAACACACTTATGAAGGTACAGCACCACATGTTGACGTTATTTTTCCTTCAACAACAAATGCACATGTTTAAATTTTGCCTACACACGCACATGGTTGGGTTTAGGAAAAAAGAACAGGGTTTATAGTCACACAGGAAGCGAACACTGGCCTCCTGCCCACCTCAGACTTTCGCCACTTTAACTTTCATTGTTGTCCCGCTGCACTTCCCCCGACACTACCGGGTGCCGTTAACAGTGACCAGCCACGTATCATGCTGAGGTCACTGACTAAGTGCCGGTTTTTGATGACTTTGCATTGAGACCAGGTTCGCTCTGGTATGATAGTTTTCATAATAACCATGTATGTGCGCATATTTGAGAATAGACAAACGACCATCTCTGAAGTTTCTACTTATGTGCATGATACAATCTGATTATAATTGGTTAGGATTTTAAAACTCCTAGAGTCGGAGCCCAGTTTTAATGTTGCTGCACACGATGTTGTTCTGTGAAGAAATATGTGTCTAACTAGGAGGGCATTTTGAAAGCACAGACTGCCACCAAAGTCAAATGCCTAATCTTAAAATGGGTTGTTCCTTAGTCCATGCTACACCTTTCCACCAATTTTCATGAAAATCGGGTAAGTAATTTTTTTGTAATCCAAACAAACAGACAAACAAACCAAACCGAAAACATAACCTCCTTAGGTAATAATGCATAGATTTAAATTCTGACCAGGCTTTCAGTATTTCTAAAAATATGAACTCAAGTTAAAAATGGGACACTGTGACATGAGTGCATAAAGTGCTATATATTTGTGTGTTTCTATACTCTGTACCCCCCAGAGAGTGCCCTTTAGAAGATACTATGGTGCTTTGCTTTAACTTAACTTACGTAGCTGCCAGTCCATTCAGCATCTCTGCTGGCAGGCATTCAAACGGGCATAATAAAATTGTACACGTAAAAAGCAATCTATGACTTCTTGTCAAGAGAAAACAGAATCACGAGCAGAGGGCTCTTTGGAGATTAAATTAAATGAAGCTTTTTCTCACAGGGTCAACGTTTTATATACACATTATGCCCAGAGCCATCACACGGTCCTTCACTTCCACCAATATGATAGAGCTGCCGTGATGACAGTTTGAGGAAATTGTCTGAATCCAATTTTCAGGAAGGGTCCCTTGACAGCTCTGCAGCAACTGGAGCTCAGACACAAAGCAGAAACAGATTTACTATAACAAACAAACTCAGTGCGCCTCACCACGTGACAAATAGTTGCCTCTGTGTGTAGACAAAGTCAGATTGCAGGTTAAAGACACTTAACTCTTCAAGAATAGCCCTGGGCCTTTTAAAACGAGACACAGGCATTGCCGATTAGTATGTGTTGGTACTTTAACTGTTGAAAATGCATGATTTCGTTGTTCCTAATATTTTGGCCAGAATGAACAGCCTGTTTACCTTTGGTTTAAAGGCCCAAGTGACTGAGAGCATCTGATGTGTACATTTTTAAGTACACATATTGTTTTCAGCGGCTGAAAATGCTTGTTTTAATTTTGGCGCATCAAATGAAGACCTAGTGACCAATGTCAGGAAGGCAGAGAGGAGAGGCGAACATACAGCGAGAGTGCACAAAAATTTTGGGTAACTGCTGACAGCTGATGTTAGCTCTGTTAGCTCTGTTAGCTTAGCTCAAAACTCAACAATTATACAAATGAAGCTCAGCGTGAGTTCAATCAGGAAGACTTTCGTTGTGCTCATCCACTCACAATTCACTCCCTCCCACTGCTTCCTCTAATCAGCTGACCATGGGTGTTCGCTCTTCTAGTTATCCAATCAAACTTTGCCACGATCCTTATCAGCCAATCAGGATGCCACGGCAAAATTTTAAACCTGCTCTCTGCTCTGCTGCTGTCAGCTGTCATTTTATGCAGAACTGTCACGCCCTCCTCCACCACGCTCACCAGAGTCCAGGACGAGCTCAATAAAGGCTCATTCCTCTACTTATCCAGATCACTGGCACTTCTCCATCTTCCTCTCATCTCATCTCCACCACCTCTACCACCACCAGCGTCTAGACTTACGTTGCACACAAAACTAACAACAGCATTTAATTCATATAATATGCTGCGCTTTATGAGACTGTCACCCACTTGGAGGAAAAAATAAAAGATGAATTACGATGGCTGGTCCCCAGTTTCTTTAGGAGCCTTGTCCACCAAAGCATTTTTTAAACTCTTTTTAATGCTTTGCAAGGGGAGCGCCACATATTTACGCTGCCCTATAAATGCCAGCAGTGCAACAAGGCGCTGGGCATGAATTTGGTGCCGATTGCTGTCGATTGTTCTTATTTTCTGAGTGCAGAGAGCTGAAAAATGCTCAACTTTGGGTAAAAATGCTGCATTCATCTTTGTCACTTCAGGCATTTAGTCACAGTGGAGGAGGGACATGTACCACAAAGACAAACCGTCACATCGCACATGAACAACAACAATGGAGGAGAAATCTGTTAATACACAGCGGACTTTAAGTAGATCTCGGAGTCCTGCCACATACTATACAAAAATACTCTGACAGCACAGGTATTGTGGCTTGTATCAGGAGCAATCAGGAGCGGGAGTACAGGGACCTTGTGGATGCCTTCAGGGACTGGTGCAATAAGTGCTGTCTCCACCTGAACACAGCCAAAACCAAGGAGATGGTGGTGGATTTCAGAAGGAAGAGGTCACACCATCAACCAGTCTACAGTGTTTCCCCTACCATTATATTAGGGATGAATAAAGTTCTTTCTACTCTATTCTATTCTATACTACAGTGTTTGTATATTATGTTTCCTCTTATGAACCTACACAGACTGGCGGGTTCATTCTCTCTTCCTGCATGCTTCACCTTTCCCCTCATCTGAAGCAAGTAATCTACGTTGTGCCAACATGTTTACTCCCGTGGATATTCCGTATCGTAGCAACCAGACGCAAAGCACTCTCAAATGCTCCCTGCTGGGTGTTTCCTGAGGAGAGGTGCTCCAAAAAGCAGCACACACCTAACAGTTTCCCTCCTGCTTCATGTTATGTTATATCTACCCAAATAGAAACAGATGGAAAATTAATGTGGGGTATCTGTAAGGCATACAAACTTATGCTTAAGTAGAAGTATGTCCTTTTTCTAAAACACTGCCGTTTGAATTTTAAGTCTGATGCTGCAGTGCGCCAGAAGGGCTTCAACTGACATGCATCTGCATGAATGATCCCTTTCAGTGCGTTAGGGCCGTTGCAGTCCAAAGCAAGTATTGGTATTGGATCAGGTGAGCTAAATGTGATTGTAAATCATTTGAGTATGTTCCACACTGGCCTGTAGAGCCACAGAAATCATAAATGATTTGTGCAGTGTGTCCAACAAAGAAACTAAGAGATTGTTTTGTCATTTGCTAATATACAGTTTGGGCAGCTGTGGCACACACACAGTAGGTCACTGGGTTGGACAGGTTGGCGGCTCAGTCCCCAACCCCACATGTTTTAGTGCAGTAGCTTGCTGTGTGAGTGAGAATGGGTGAATGAGGGGCAAATTGTAAAGCACTTTAGATAAAAACGCTATATATAGTTTGCTCCTTCAAAAGGAACTGCAGCTGCGATCAGCTTGAATTCAAGTTGGTTTTAATGGATTCCTCCGCCTTGTTGTCCATGTGTACACTCAGTATGTTCCCTTGGTTTCCAAACTATGGACAAGTAAGCCTCAAAGCTTCAAGGATACTGAGGTGTTTTCAGTCCAATTTTCTAAATCAGCCACAATAACAAACTGTAGCGGTAATCAGACTGAGAGCAATGTTTCCCACAGCACGAAGCAATACTTGATTGTATCAAATCAAGAATTGAATCAATGGAGATGGAAATGTTTCTATTGTATGTTGCGGCTGAGCTCAGGTGGCAGCATCCTGAATGTAGCCTGCGGTCCGAGGCCATTTCTCTTTCTTTTTTCCCCCTCTTCTGGTCTACTCCAAACAATAAAGGCTGACCACATCTCCTGTATCCCACCTGGAGGTTCATACAGAGTATCTACAAAGTAACAGTCACTTCCATCGACTCCTTTTACCGTCACTCTTGACACTTTCTTTCTTGCTTGCTTCATCTCACCTGTGTTGATGTTAATTTACTGGTGAAAGGAAAGGGTGAGAGAGTCAGCGAGGGGAAGGCTTTTACTCCCACTCTGCCTCTCAGAGGGGAGGACAGCTTTTACCATCGGACCAGCTGTGGGGCTCAAAGAGTGTCAAAGACTGTGAACACACACACACACACACACACACACATACACACACTCTTAGAACTACAATGTCCAAGAAATTTGCACGTTTGTTTAATGTATGCTAACCAGAAATTTAAACATCACATTTGGGTTTTAGCTCTGAGACTGCACTCAATAGATATATTTCTTTTAAATTTTTGGTAAAAATTTTGGTAAATTTTGATAAAATTCGTATTATTCAGGTGTGCCTAAAATGTGCATTTTGATCACACAACAAAATGCTGCAGATGTCCCAAGTTTTGAGTGAGCGTGCCATTGGCATGCTGACTGCAGGAATGTCCACCAGAGCTGTTGCCTGGGAACTGAACATTCTTTCACTACCATAAGCCGTCTCCAATGTCGTCTCCGTTAATTTGGCAGTACATCCAACCAGCCTCACAATCAAGGACCACATGTAGCCACACCAGCTCAGGACCTCCACATCCAGTGTCTTCACCTCCAAAATTGTTTGAGACCAGCCACCCAAACAGCTGATGCAACCAACTGATTTGCACAACACAAGAATTTCTGCACAAACCATCAGACACAGTCTCAGGGAAGCTCGTCTGCATGTGCGGACCTGACGGCAGTTCATCATCGTAACCAACTTGTGTGAGTTGTGGGGCTGGTTGGATGTACTGGCAAATTCCGACACATTCTCACTCCGACCTCGTCACATATTGACATCTGGTCATGGACTTTCCACGTCCAGATTCTACGTGAAAGGTACTCTGGGTGTGTTGTTGTCTGCTTGTTACATGCATTGTCTTCTTTCAAAACAAACTTCCGTTTTCACAGGAAATTTGACGTTTACATACAATCTCTTTCAAAATAAACGCACTATGTCAGTACAACACTGCTAATTGACTTTTTTTTTGCCTTCAACAACAAACATACATAGTTGGGTTCAGGCAACAAAAGCACGTGGTTAGGTTTAGGAAAAAAGAACTGGGTTTGGCTTTAGAATTGCAAAGCACCTCTCTCTCGGGTGAAAATCAGTGTTTGTTGAACCTATCCACCACCACTGCCTTAATTTTCATTGTTGTCCCACTACATTTCCCCCTGATGCTGCCGGGCACCGTTAAACTATCACAGCAACCGGCCTTGTATCATACCGATTTAAGGGTTGCCTTTTTTCGTTGGTTTCTGACGCTGAAAGTCACTGCTCAAGCGCCGGATTTTGACGACACTGGAGTAAGACCAGGCTCTAGATTTAGGGAAACAACATTGGAGACAGTTTATGGTAGTGAAATTTACACATCACATACTACAGTATTGTGACTATTGACCTGTTGCATACTTTGGTACGTTTTTACTCACACTTCAGTTTTATTGTGACAGTTTCACTTGCCCTTCTGTATTTTATTTGCATCTATACTACAGTTTTTACTGCACTTTTTTTTTGTTGATGTATTTATTTTGCCCAGTAGTCCTGATTGTACAATCATGTTATTCCAATCGGCATTCTTGCTGTACTACATAATTGTCTACTGTGTGTCTTGACTGTACATGATGAGTGTATCTGCTATGCAGCTTTGTCTTACTATGTGCCCAAAACAAACTTCCCGTTTGGACAATAAAGTTTATCTTATTTTATCTTGTACAATTCACAGACAAATGCTCTGGTGGATATTCCTGCAGTCAGCATGCTACTGGCATGCTCCCTGAAAGCTTGGGACATCTGTGGCATTGTGTTGTGACCATCTCAAGGCACACCTTTGTAGTAATGATGCTGTTTTATCATCATGATATGCCATATCTGCCAGGTGGATGGATTATCTTGGAAAAAAAGTGATCATCAACACAGATTTGAACAAATTTGTGATCAAAATTTGAGAGAAATATATCTATTCACTGCATAAAGAAGTCTTGGATCTTTAACTTTAACCTGTGAAAAAATGGGAGCAAAAACACAAGTGTTGTGTTTAAATTTCTGTTCAGTGTTTATTCCATCAGTATTTAATCCTATGGCCATATTTTATATTTCAGTATCTTTATTTTAGTATATTTATAATGTGAATGGTTGTCTGTCTCTATGTGTCAACCCTGTGATAGTCTGGCGACCTGTCCAGGGTGTATCCCGCCCCTCACCCAATGTCAGCTGGGATAGGTTCCAGTCCCCTGCAACTCCCATTAGGAAAATCAGTCATGGAAAATGAGTGAATATTGATAGTGTATACTGACAGTCTATCTATCTATCTATCTATCTATCTATCTATGGTGTATAAACTTGATAAAAAAAAACACAAACAAGGTGGAGAGCACAGTGGGAGACACTGCTGAAATGCACACAGTCAAAATTATGCACAAACACAAAGACACAGCCGCGGAAACACACTTACTGTTTATTCACACATTTCGTTTTACATCCTGTTATATTTTTCTCTTTCATCCAAACAATGCAGCCTCTTCACAGCCCAATCTACAAATCACAAGTGCAAATCACGAGGTCACGTGCGCACGGACAATGGTGAATCAAAATTAAATCTGTTATTTATTCATATTTGTGCTGCAGAGGGGTCAAGAGAAGTGGTATAATTACTGATTCTGTAGTAAAAAAATAGTACAAGAGAAGTAAAGATAAATTAGGTTCCATTATTTTGCTTGTTGAGGAGGGTAGAGCTAGTGAATGTGCCTGTTGACATTATTTAGGATTATTTTGTGAATGCAGCGTATTAATGTCACATGTGTCATTTGTGTGCAGCTGGCCCTGCGCTTTAAATAGACATGGTCCTTGGGTGTTCATTCAAAGATGCAAATTTCACTAAAATATGACCACCTCACACTGCACTGCTGTAAATGCTCATCTTTTTGTGCCCCTCGTGCCCCAGCTATAACCTTTGCCAGTCACATAAAACAAACAAAAGGGGAGTGCATTTTAAGGTCATGAAAAGATCAACATGTGCATGTGCATAGTGCAGCATGTACTAACCTTTGCGCTACCATGTTCTTTCTCTCATACTCTCCTCCCCTCAAACACACACACACACACACACACACACAGTGAAAATGATGGCCTTGCTGACTTACTGAGGATGAAGAAACTTCTAGAAAAGTTGAAGCAGAAAATAGACCCACACACCTACACGCGAGACAACCCAATCAGTCCGTTTTCCTAACAACTGTCCCCTCAGCATATAGGAGCACTATCAGAGGCTGCATACAGTGTGTGTGAGTGTGTGTGTGTCAGGGAGTGGGCGAGTATATGACCTTTGACACAAGCCACTGAAAATAATTTTATAATGAAAAAAAATAATGTTTGCTAGCTAACTCATAAAGAGCAAAAGGGAGAATGGCAGAAACCTCCACATGTACACCCACACAGACCACACGTTCATCATGCACACACACAGGCACACACGCCTAAAGAACACACACACACAAGCACAAAAGGCGGCACTGATAGCTGGATAGATGGAAAGACAGAAAGAGAGAGAGAGAGAGAGAGAGAGAGAGAGAGAGAGAGAGATATGAGGAATCATGTTTAGAGAAATTGCCTCGGGCTGAGGATCAAGCAAACAGGCTCTGTAATATGTACAGCAGAGCATCAGAGGGCTACTGTACACTTTCATTATTGAACAACATTTTTCATCCCGGCTGAATTATCTGTCATTGTTTCTGTTACTCTGAAATAATGCAGTCAGCTTGACAAACACTGAAGCGAGTCACTCCTACCTCCAAACACACACACACACACACACACACCTCATTGCCTTCGTCTTTCTCTCTGTGTGTTTATGTCTCCATTCATCACGATAAAAAGCAAAACTTTTTAAAAAAAACTTGACAAAAATAATGCAGGCCTACTTTTAAAAAAATCAAGGGTAAAAAAAAACCAGTCAAAGCCTGCAGCTGTATAATCTCCACACACACTGATGAGAGGGTGTCAGAGGAACGAAAATATTCCGTCCGCCGTGGACAATTATTAAACACGGTGGTCCATTATTCTGGTTGCAATTCAGCTGCGGACCTACAATTTCTGCTTCCTGCCTTTAGTAAGACATCTTCACTTCCCAACGCCCCCACATCAACACGTCTAAGTGACAGTTGCCACGGTGATAAACAGCATTGAGGGTAGAGCAACAACCTGATGGAAAGATGGATAAGAACAGCACAATGCGCTTCATTCAATCTCCCCACTCACCCCATCCATTGGTCTCATCATCTACATGTCTGTTTTATTTGTGTTTCTGCAGCAGTCTTCAAATTTATTTCAATTTCTCTCAGCTTCAGTCCCTCTGACTCTCCCATCCATTCTTTCCACATCTCGCTTCGATCCTTTCTCCCTGTTTTGCCCAGATGTATGTTCGTGTCCGGGGTGTTAATGGTTATGACATACAGTAGGGATGGTGTGTTTTTGTCCATGCGTATGCAACTGTGTGTGTCTGTTAAATGGCAGAGCAATTTTAATGATTTCTATGATACGGCTGAAGGGGGCTAAAGGCTAATGAAGAGACTGCATGGTGGTTGTGGTCGTTAGAGGGGGACCACCTCTGTGCGTGTATGCTTTAAATTGGTATTGGTCCGCAGGGGTCCTGTGGGGACTAAAACGTAAAACGCACACACACACACACACACACCCACACACACACACACACAAACACTAACCCAGTGAAATGAAAAATAATAGGAAGGTGTATTAAAAAAAGAATCAATTAACACCTGAAGTAAAATCAATCAGTGAAGAGGTGAGATCGATGGAGTGGGAGATTCAATCTGAAAAAAAAACTGCAGAAAAGATGAGTGAAAGAACGATGGCTGCTGTTCTGAAGAGCTGTGGAAAGAAGAGATGACGACAGGAGATGAAAGAAATTGCACACTTTATTTTTAAACCTGCAATAACTGATTTTTTAGTTTGATATGCTAAACATTGTTATAAAACAGCTGCTTAGCTACAACTCTAGCAGCTATGGAGCAACTTTATCATTCATTTGGAGACATGTTTCTGACCACCTGATGAAGGTAAGATAAGTATTTACTCTCCTTTAGCCCTGTTCTTGGTCTCTACCAACTCCTCAGGGAAATATCTGTCTCTTTAAGGACCATTTATGCTCCCTTTATGTACGAAAATCTATACGTCCGTTTCAAACGATGTTACCGTCACTGCCCACATACTTCTATGCGCCCTTTACGTTGGCATGGATATTAACCAATATATCCACCAGGGGGCAGCCCAGAGTCAAAAGTTTATGACAACAACAAATTCAAAAACAAACATGGCGACTGTGGAGGAGATATTGATAATGTACCTCTTGCATAAAAGACAAAAACAGAGGCAGCGTTGTAGGAGGCGGTGGTCGGTGAGGCCGTTAAATACATCGCAACTGGAGGACGGAGAATTCTTTTCTCTATTACTGCGGATGAGACAAATTGACGACGAGCGTCATTTCCAGTACTTTAGGACGTCCGCCAGGGCATTCGATAACTTGCTTCGCCGGGTGGCCCCCTACATCCAGCATGACAAGTCGCACAGCGTGCCTGTGAGTGAGGTAGAGCGACTAGCTATCACCCTGCACGTTCTCGCTACAGTAATTAGCCAGCAAGCTTCACCATTGTTATTTCTTCTTCGTGTCTCGCTAGAGCTACGTATCGGGTAGTGACAGCAACACTGCCCCCACGGTGGTACTGCTCCGTTTGGCCCGTATCCATAAGCTTTATGGAAACGTGCAGAAATACGAACAAAATGAACGCGGAGCATGAGCAGAAGGCTCCGTCTGTATCCGGATTCATATTTAATGTTGAGCATAAATTGGCCTTTAGCGGCTGAATGCTCCACTATGTTCACCAAGTAGCCTAGTCGCTAACTGTGACTTTGTGCCGCTTGGCGCTGAGCAGGTAGTGGGTCTTCAGAGCTATGAGAGCTGCGAGAGTGAACCAAAGTAGCAAAGTTGTGGACTAGATGGATGAACAATGAGCTGAAACTCTATAAAACTCTGTGAAGCCGAGAGAGGTTGTAGATTCAAGTGTCAAATCTGTTCAGGTTAATCTAAAAGGGACCTCTTTCATGATCACTTTTCTCATTGTCATTTGATACAATGTGACTGTAAAACAGTGGCACCCCAAGAAATTTTTCATAGGCGTGGCCACTGAACATCTTGGGGTGGTGCACCAAAAACAAAAGCCTTCGCCTAATTTCAGGAATTCCATCATGCTGTTGTAGTATATTAGCCAGTTGAAAACTAGAACTATGCCAATAAGATAGTTAAGGAATTGTATACTAATATACTTCCCCTTCTTATTTTACAGTTAATGTTACTAATTATCTGATATGACTGATGGACATAACTTTTCTAGGATGTCTAGATGTCTAGATCTATGATTACTGTCATCTGACTCCACGTAAATGAACAGACTTATTTCACAGGATATCTATAAACCAATCACAGCATTCTACATCATCTAAAGTGGACTGCAGTAGAGCCACGCCCCCTTTTTAAACAAATATGGCCGACCATGAAGTAAGGAGAAAGAGCAAGGCACGTTTCAGTCCATTTATCACATTGTTAAAGTACATAATTTGTAAACATGATATGTTATATTACTGATACATGTCGAATAATCATATGAAAGATTTATAGCTTTAACTCAAGATCTTTTCAAAAACATCCATTAGTATGGACAGTGGATCTGAGTGTCACCAAAAACTGATTGCGGGTTAATAATGTTCTGTTCTTACTCTTCTTTATGAGTAGAAATCCATCATTACAATTATGTTTTTTGTGTTTGGAACATAATTGGGTTTTCGACGGGATAATTTGAAGGAATGCATTAATTGTAAGGAACAAAACATTTGCCAAAAACATGTCTTATCAAGTTCAGGGAAGACTCGTCAGTACTCACAGAACCCATTTTCATATAGATATCTTCAAGTGAGAGCTCAAGGAACCCCTCTGAAAATGGCCATGCCAGTTGTTTCCTCGCCAAAATTTAACCTAACTTTGGAGCGTTAGTGGGCACCACTGCTTAATTAAAAAAAAAAAAAAAAAAAAAATCAGTTATAGCTGCTTTAACTTCCTGTTAGCTATATATTTTCCTTTCGCACTTCAGGACCATAGATGGACGACAGCATTCTTCAGAAAAGTGAACACAAAATTGTTCTTATGTAATATATAGTGCATAGGTTCTTCACAATACCTACCACACTAAGCTGTAAAATAAACCGGTTGTAGAATTAAACCTTTGAATTTATGGAGTGATTTCACATTCAAGAGTGAATCTGCAGTCTCCATTTATTATGCCATTGCCTGTCTGAAGTGAGGGAGATTTGGCTCCAACTTTTTTACATAATTGTATCATTACTCACCCTAAAATCGTCCTGCTATGAGTAGAGTAGAGCATAGTAATGAATGTTCAACTTATGAGGAAAATAATGTGCTGATGTAATACTGATCTGATGAGTGTGGAGGTTCATTCTTGACCTTGGGACAAATGTGTGGAACTTTAGTTTTACCCACTCTTTGAATATTTGGTTGGGTAGCAGTGGTGGAAATGGCTGAAATTTACTAGTAAGTTTCTCATAATCAAATGCACGTTTTTTGTGCATCCTGAGCCAGAAACATACTCTAATGTAATTACAAATGATGTTTTTGTGTGCGGGCAGTGAGTACATGCTCTAGTATAGTGCCCTTAATGCATAACTAAAATACCTTTTTTGAATTTGAAGTGAAAATATGCTAAATGCTTGACTGTACATTTTCAAATAAGCCTGAGTTTACTTCACTTCAGGCGTCTCAAACCCTTTTACCATGAGAGCTACTCAGATAAATGAAATCTGTCAAGAGCTGCTGTTTGTTCCTCTTGATTTTATTAGAGACATACTCGATGACACGGCGCTGTGTATTCAGACTCAAAAACATATTCTCCTCTCCTCTCTCTCCTCCGTGCTGATAAATCCTGTTCTCTGACAGGAAGATTCACCAGGTGTGACTTTTAAACATGTTGTCTCTGTTCTTTATGTAGCATTTGATATTTCATGATAGGGCATTAGAGAGTTCATTTACCATCTGGTAAATAACATTAGCAGACTTATCCTGCTTCTGCACTGAGCGTTTGCTTGCTTTGAAGCCCAATTAATGCTGGATTTCTGAAATACATACATACATAATACGAGGGACATTTCACACTTTAAATTATGACCACAGTTTTACAGTTTCTGTACTGCTATTTCTAGTTACCAACATACACACTGGTATCAATATTAAGGGTGTAATGATCCATTAATCTGGAGCAATATATCGGTTCAGTGATCAGTGATCCAATGCCATTGATGCAAACTGAAAACATTGATCCATCATCATCCTTATACCTTTATTTTGGAATTCTGTGTCACCGTCAAAATAATGGCAGCCAAGAAAAAGATGATGAGGATAACATAATTCATTTGGGAATAAATCAGCAACGCGGAAATGTTTCTGATTTTGCACGTCGTATGTAAACAATCGCATTATGAGATAAAATACTCATGAAACTAGATGTACCTGCCAGACTGGGCATCTCTCTCCGCTAACTTCTCATTACAGCAACATTAGCTGCTCTGTTTCAACAATGTTAGGCTGAAAAAAGGTGCATTCAGGCTGAAAATTCACTCGCACCATTCCATCTGGAGATGCAGTGATTTCAACCAAGAGTGAGTAACAAATAGTATAATACATAATACATGCAGTTTGTTGAGCTATGAGCAGAGGAAAAGACAGCTAATTTATGCAGTGTAAAAGTGTTTAAGCTTATAATGGGTAACTGGCAAAAAACATTTGTTTTGTCTATGAATCTTGTTGACGAGACTTTCAGGGTGACAGTGACATTCACGTGATGTAGTAAGCAAGCCAAGTTAGCCCTACAAGCTAATGCATGCTAACTACACTAAAGACAGAGCAACAATGTACAAAACGTTTTTTGCCAACACTAGTTATCAAACAAAAGGCCAGAGACTGTATTGGGTTAAGTTGCTGTGAGCTGTAATTTCACCACCTCTAAGCGATAACACAACGACAACATAATCTTGGGGCCTAACCGGGCAAAGCCTCGTCAAAGTAGCGTGAAAGTGAGGAGAGCTCTCTCTGCAGCTAAATCCAGGGACTGAAATTTCCCCAGAAGTACACTAAACACTGACTGACAGAAGAACAAAAACGACACTCGACTTGAAGAACCTCAGTTGACTGAGTGATCTCTTCCTAATTATTCAAATTTTTGACATTCAGGGCTCAGTCTTAATATTTACTCTATTGATATTTCATCAAAAGAAACCAAAGTCCTGTGCTTGTCCACTTGTGCTTGTTATGACTTGTCACATGGTGCGTCTACGTGGCAGTTCCTACACCAGAGAATTTGCTGCTAGGAAACATAATAAAGACTGCAATTCAGTTTTACTACAAAATGAAATTGGGGAAACAAATTAGTACATTACTACAGTTTCTAGGAGACAGCAGTTTCTGGTTTGTAAAAGCTTTGTATTTTTTGGCACACTTTTGGATGGAATTCTGTATTTCTCTCATCACAGTAACGAACTGGGCTGAAAAAAAAAATGTGACATGACACGGTGAAATGTCAAACAACAGCAGAAAAATATTTTTCGTGTATTTCAGGTTCTTCTGTCTATCAGGCATGATAGGCATTAGGAGAAGTTTGCCTTCTGGACTTTAAGCCAGATAGTCCTGAAGTTTTAGGAAAAAGATCATCATCTGAGTTAAAATGAAAAGATATCTTAAACGTGAACTTATCCTGTGCTGTTTTATGCGTGTTCGTAGAGTCAATTTATAATAAATTTAAAGGAGCTATATGTAAGAAATCTAAAGCAAATAGTCGTAAAATCCTCCTAATATGTCACGGAATAATGTTCTGTATCCTGGCAGCAGCGTTAGCAGCAGAGAAGCCGGACTTGCTCGAGTGGTCAAGGATGCGGCGACACGGCCCTGCCACGGCAGCCGCCCGTGGGCAAACAAATCAGTCTCCAGTGTGCCGCTGTCCAGCAACCTCAAATCTGTAGGGGGGGGGGGGGGGACACGACTCGCGGCAGTATTTTGAATTTGAGTGCAGTAACCGTTTTGGCCACATTCTTACATACAGCGCCTTTAACTACATTTAACCAGTCATAATTATTTACTTATTTAGTTATTTATATGCTGTATTTATATTTGTGGCAAAAAGCAAAAAAGGAAGGGTTGGCAGCTTCTTCTGTAACCGATGGATCGCAGGCCCCTGAATTATATTGAAATCATATCATTGCAGACTTTGTAATATCAGCAAATATTGTATCATCGACCAAAGAATCTATAAAATACTGTATCATAATTAAAAATAGTGCTTAACACCTAACTGTGATATTAGGCTGCGTCACCCATCACAGTTCCCAGATCTCCTCCATTCCATACACTACGCATATTATGCATATTATATTTAAATACAGATGCAAACTATGAATATTTGCACAATGTATTTATCTAAATGACTGACTGCACTGGACTTATCTGGTGACATTACCAGTGTCTCTGCATGCTATAGGTACATAATAGTTATGGCTCTTATTCAGCTGTCAAATCTTTTCCTCCTCATTTTGCTGATCTGACACCTGCACCAAAACAAATTCCTTGTACACATGTACTCGGTAAATAAAGTCTGACACTGATTCCAAGCAATCAGTTTATCAGTTTGACATCTTCCTGTCTGACACTACAACACACATGCATACTGACTGCTACCTTACAGAGTCCTGGAATCAGCAATCACACCTTGTTTCATGAGCACACTTTGCAAACTGTGTAAATATCAACACAGGCAGTTGTCTCCAATAAAACCCGTCCCTAGGTATTCAAAAGCTCAGCTGGAACACTGTTCCATCACAACTTCCATTCCCCCAGCGGCACTGTGGAGCGTTCCAGCCCATTTCCACCCCTGACAACAGTTGATAAAACAGCTGTTGCGCCATTATGATTAAAATCGACCATCAAACTGCACGAAGCAAACAAAGCTGCGTGTGCTGGCTCCAGGCGAGTCTCACAGTGACATTGACAGGTGAAAATAGCTCGGGTTTTAAAAACATTTTGCACCTGTCTTACGTGCTGCTAAAGCTTTTGTCATTGGCTGCTTGATGTCTTTCATTGAAAACAGAAACCGGACGTGGAAGGAAGCAGAGCACAATAGTCGTGGGGTGCCATAATGCGTATGACATCATTAAGGTCTGAACCTAAAGCTGAAACAGTCACTGAAGCAGCTTTCAGACTATGCGTCAATGTGAAACTTGAACAATGTGGACCACATTCAAGCAGCTATGTGCAGATGCTGAAAAATAAATAAATACAGGGAATAAAAAACTGACAGTGCATTCATTTTATCACAAGGTTTAATGCACTTGAATGCACCCAAGATGAATGGCTGTGCTGGGGTGGTTTAAAAGATAAGTAAGAAGAGAAGAACGGAGCAAGATGATGGAGAGGAGCAGATTTAGAGATTGATAGAAAAGGAGAGACACAGCCGCAGAGAGAGAATAGGAAATAACACAGATGGAAGGAAGAGAGAGGTGGAAACGCCACGCAGAAAGTATTGTAATTTAGCAGAATGGGGTTGAAGGGAGGAAACAGAAAAAAGAAAGTGAGGGGAAATAAGAAAAGAACGAAACATATGCAGAGAAAGCTGAGTGGAAGATGAAGATGAATACGGAAAGAAAAAAAGAGGCTGAATGTGGCATATCAGGCAAAGGATTGAGATTGACTGGACAGGAGAGAGAAGACAGAAGAGAAAAATATGAAAAAGCAGAAAAGAAAGCAAGTCACAGAGAGGAGAGAGGAAAAAGTGCAGAAACTGAGGTGATGGAGAGAGAGAAAGGAGGTAAAGACAAGATGAGGGGAGGGATAGTGGTCCTGATAGATGAGTAATGTCAGGTTCATTTCCTGAGGAGCAGAACAAGACAAAGCCCATTTAATAACTGTCACACACACAGACACACACAGACACACACACACACACTGGAAGTGCACTGGGCGTACAGCGCATTGTCTTGATAAAAGATTTCTGAGCCACAGAATGTGGCTAGAATAGATAACATATCATCTCATTCTCATTTGATTTAATCGAACAGGCCTGCTGTTTAGCATGTTACCCTCTGTCTTGTGTGTGTATGTGTGTGTGTGCATGTGTGTGTGACTCCAAGTCTCTCTGCCAGTTTGCATGTATGTGTGCGTGTGCTCGCCATGCTCAGGTGCCAGCAACTTTAACTGCGTTTGATCCGAGGCATAAATGTGATTTTGTCGGCATAGTAATAAGGAACTGTAACGAAATTTAATGATAAAATGACATAACATGATCATGATTATTATATTATGGGATATTTCTGTTTGCTTTGTGTGTGCCTTCCTTTTTTATTGTGATCTATGCACGTAGCTGCCAGCCCGTCTGTCTGCCTTTGTCTCTCTTCCTGTATACGTGTGCATTTTACGCGACTTGCAACTGTCCTTAAGCCCACTTCTCGAGGGAGCAATACAATTGGTGGTTTAATCAATGACCACCTGCCTGCTATTGGCTAATCAATGCCAGGGCAAACATTAAGATTAGCTCTTTGGAGGAGGCAGATAATTGACTGTAAAGGCTTGACAGACGAGTGATGCATACTGTTAGTGCATGCTGGGAAAAGGACACAGAGACACAGATGGACGCGGAGCAGCAGATGGAGAAAATAGATGGACAGAAACAGACTGACAAGGAGGAAGTGAAAGAGGAACCACAGAGACAGGAAAGAATGGGGAAAGAAAACAAACGGCACAGATCACACACCAGAGATCAGGGTAAAGGTTCGTTGACCTTTGGTTAACGGCTCTGAAATTAATTTACCTTACTAAACAGTTCAGTGTTATACCCTGCGTGACACTCAGGAGGCAATCAGCCCTGAATCTAAGTGGATGCACACATGGCAAGTGTTGTAGCTCAAATTGAAAACCCAGCTCATCTTCCACTTACACCAAAGAAATGCTGCTTCTTCATCCATGAAGAGAGGACACACAACACACAGTCACACACACACACACACACACACACACAACTTCCTGTGTGGTGCCAAAACATGCTCTTGCAAAATTGCATCCACAGCAGAAATCATTGTGCGAGAAATATGATAAAATATGACTTTTTAAAAACAACCTGTCTATTGGAATCTATGTCTACATAATTTGCTAAAGTGGAAACAATTTCAAAGCCACACAATGTCACCACAATGAGGAAATGCTTTAATTGACATATTTGTCTAGTTACAAAATGTTGATTAAAAAAAAACTCTGTGGTGCAACCAGTAGCTCCGTAGGTAGGGCAGACACCCCAGGAACAAAGGCAGTGTCCTTGCCACAGCAGCCACAGCCCCCTGCTGCATGTCATTCCCCCCCGCCTCCATGCTTCAAATCTGTCCTGTCCAAAAAAAAAAAAAATCATTTAAAAAAAAACCTCAAAATTGCCTTGGTTAATTAAAAAAATTACTTGAAGCATAAGACAGGACATGTTTACTGGAGTTGTACCAACTCAAAATTATGTCAGTCTAATTGGATTTGGCTGCTCAGTAAAAATATTCAACTTTTCGAGTGTCTGAACGGGGGTTCAGTGGGATGTTCAGGGTGACAGTGACATTCACGTAATCTACAAAACAAGCCGAGTTAGTCCTACATACGAGCTAATGCATGCTACCTATGCTAATGCCAGATTAGAAATGTACACCATTTTTTGCTGACACTAGATATCAAACAGAAGCCAGAGATATCATATTATTAAGTTGCTATGAGCTGTAAATTCACTACATCTAAGCAGAAGACAGAAATTAACTTTATCTCGGAACCCAACCGGGCAAAGCTTCTCTTCCTCCGTCAGCTGCCTCCGTATCACTCAGTGTGAAAGCAAGGAGTGCTCTGCAGCTTAATTTGGGGACTGAAATTTCCACAGAAGTAAACAACACACTCACTGACAAACAAACAAATAAACAAAAATGACCATTTGACTTAAAAACTGAGTGATTGCCAAGTGATTATTCAAATGTTCAATGTTCAGGACTCAGCCCCAATGTTTACTCTATTGATATATAATCAAAAGAATCAAAGTCCTGTGCTCTCTTTGCCCAACATCCAAACCCGGTCTCATTCCGAAGTTGTTGAAATCTGGCACTTTGGCAGTGACTTGCGGCGTCAGAATCCAACATGTTTAACGGCGCCCGGCAGTGTAAGGTGGAAACGCGGTGGGACAAGGACGAAAGTTAAGGCGGTGAAAGTCCAAGTGGGGCGGGCAGAAAGGGTGGTGGATGGGTCCAAGAAATCATGACTTTCACCCGAGAGAGTGGTGTTCACGTCCAGTAAGATTCTAAGATCCTAAACCCAACCATGTGTTTGTTGTTGAAGAAAAAAAAAAAGGTCAATTTGCAGTGTTGTACTAACGTAGTGCATTTATTTTGTATGTACTTGTTAAATTTCCTGTGAAAATGGAAGTGTATCTTAAAAGAACACAATGCATGTAACAGGCAGAACTTGACACGGTGTCCTAGGACGTCAACAACCAACACACCCAGGGTACCTTACATGTCGTATATGGACCTGGAAAGTCCATGACCAAGCACGTCAATATGTCACGAGGTGGGGGTGAGAATGTGTTGGTAAATTCACCACCTCTACGCAGAAAGCAGAAATAAAATTTTCTCAGAGCCTGACTGGGCAAAGCCTCTCTTCCATTTGAGCAGCTGCCTTCATCTCACTCAGACCCACCCTGAGTCTGTGTCTACAGCTGTCTGTGTCAGAAAGCAGCGTGAAAGCGAGGAACGCTTGCTCTGCAGCTAAATCTGGGGACTCCACTAAACACTGAGTGACACCAGAACACAAAACAAAAATGAGTACATGACTTGAAGACTCTCAGTTAACTGAGTGATCTCCGGCCAATTATTCAAATATTTCCACGTTCAGGACTCAGCTCTAATGTTTACTCTATTGATATTTAATCAATAGAATCCTATTGAGTCCTGCACTCTCTTTGCCCACAATCCACCCCAATCAGTAAACTTGTTATGAGTTTTTGCATGGTGCATATTTGCAGCGCTTCCTACACCAGAGAATATGTTGCCAAGGAAAATAACAAAGACAGAAATTTTGTTTTACTATAAAAATGTAATTGGGAAAACAAATTAGTACATTACTGCAGTTTCTAGGAGACATGGTTGGTTTTTGAAACGTTACATAAAAGAAAAAGTCAAACAACAGCAGAAAAGTATTTTTCATGTTTTTCAGGTTTTTCTGTCTATCAGGCATGAAGAAAAAAAATGTTCAGACACTGTTGCAGAGAAGGATTTCAATTTCTCCAACACAGCTGCAAGACACGTTTCAGTTTGCTGAGTAAGGGGTGTGCCACTTATTCATTCAGCTGGCATTCTGTATTGCTGTTATTATCACAATTTTATGATCACTGTGCTCTCTGTCTGCACGTGGAGAAAAAACTCCGAGGTACGAGCGAGTGGCTGAAAGGCATTCAGGGAAATGAAGGAAAGTGGTTATGCCAGGAAAAGTTAATTACAGCAATTCATCAGACAAATCCCTGGAATTCATTAAACATCACACACTGACGGAACAGTATTAAACAGTATGAGAGCGTGACATTTATTTTAACATAGGGTAGATTGATGTATATGCTCTGTACAACCATTTGATGTTTATGATTTAATAAAACCACAACTGTTGTCTAATTACTGTATGTCTCATTTTGTCATGAGGCCTTTTAGTTAATTTAAATAAATAACTTGTATTCTGTACATTCCTGTGCAAGGCTTGTTTTAATGTTTGCACAACTGGCAACACCAAAAATAATGTACAGAAAAGATCAAAGTACAGCAGCAGCAAAAACAACAACAGGAATAAAAGCTACCCCATGGTGGGTGCAGAGAACAGCAAATACTGTAAAAGCTTCTATAAACTCAGGTCATTTTACTAAAATGGAGTAGCAAAAGGATTATCTACTAATATATCTTTATTCAAAATGCAGCAGTGATGTGAGCGGACCTCCTGTTGGCTCATTACACAATAAGCTTTAACAGCTTTTATTGTCACTGCGTGATGTCAAATAAACAATAACAATAACAGGAGTGGAAGCAACCATTTTCAGTACGGTTTTAATGTGTAATAGTGTTCAAAATGTGTTCAAATCCTGACTTCATTATGCATCAACAAGAAAGAAATAGGACCAAATAAATGGGAGCAAAGCCAGAGCAATACATGCACCATTTTACTGAAGTGCTGTTGGTTTAATGTGGCATCATTTCAACACTGAAAGCACAAAGATTATTGGATTTAATTATGAAACTGCAAGACATTTTGATGCGTGTAGGTGTTGCGGAAACTATTGGACTGTGGAACATTTGATGACAAAAATCAGATTTTATACAACCTACATAAATTTGACGCAAGGTAATATACATACAAATTGATGACTAACCTCAGGTAGTCACACTGAAAAGATCACTTGTACCCAGCAGGAAAGACACAGTATTGGGTTTTATGCATCATAAAATCAGTGGAGGAGGATGATACAACACAGTTGAGATTCAAAGGCTCCATTGTTTCCTCTCTCAGTGTGCCTAGTGTTCTCATTTTTTTTTACCTGCTGACATGATTGAGTTTTCATCTAATGTCTTATCTGTTTTTTTGCCCCCACAGTCAGCAGACATTACATGAACTTTAAACTCAATCTTCAACGGGCTCGGCAAATACTGTGATATTAATTCAAATTGGCTTTGTGGGGCAAGATTCCACATATTGACATTTATTCGACAAAAAGTCTTCAATACATTTGTATTCAGCTTCCTGCTTTGCTTCAGTAGGAGAAATGACAGCTCCATGAGGGCTGATTCTCTCACCAGGAGGATGCAAAAAAAACTTTTAATGAATTTGGAAAACAGGTCAGAATGATGAAAACCAGAAGCTTCATTTTAACTTAGGAGATTATGTGAAATGCAGTTTACTGTTGATGCCAGTAAAAGCATCACAATGACATGACTGAAGCCGTAAAAAAAGCTCAATGACTGTGAGACTTGTAAAACTGATCACATCTCTCCTCAGCATTTTAAATATACATGTCAAAAACACAGACACCCCGAAGGCTTAACCTAAACCTAAAACTCTGAACCTAAACTTCTACACTCTAAAACATCATACAGGAATTTAGGGGAATCAAGTAATCTTTTGTCATGAGCTGCCCCTGCTCTCCTTTTGCCTTGCCAATGCCACTGCTGCCCTGCATCAGCACTGCAGCCTGCTCTTTCAGCCCCACCTCCACCCCAGCATCCACCTGCAGACTAAGGTTAAGGGAGGTAATATTTAGGCATCTCTCCCCAATATCTCATGTACACATATCTGCGGGGAGCGAGTCTAGATACCAAACTCTAACACTGTTCTGCTGTTGAAATAAACATTAAAAACACGAGTTGTCTGACTGAAGTTTTATCTGTTTCATCGATTGCGTTTACTTGACTTGAAGTCTTTTGACTTGAAATTATGGGTTGAGCGCAGAGTCCTGCATCGAGTCGGGTATGCTGGCGGTCTGATTGCAGGTTGGATGATAAATATATTAAAATAAAATGAGGATAATTTGGACTTAGTGTGTCAGCTCTGTCAGCTGCACCAGCTCCAATATGATCAATATCACATTATTAATATGGATATGCATGCATGTCCAACAGATACATTAACTGTGGATATGTAAGCAACACATATTCATTTACATTGTATTTTCTCAATTGCCTTTGTTTAAAATACATTATCTTAGTTTCACATGTATGAAATGCCCCAAAATCATCCCTTTAAACATGTTATCTAACTGAAACATTTAAATAGCGCATGGTTAATTCAAGATTTGTGGTTTCAGGTTGGTTAGCAGAACTAATGGGTCTTATGTGTGGGCGGCAGGGTGGGTATGGTATTGCAGTTTTCTAAAAATGTATCTGCATTAATTTGCAGATATCTGTTTATAGAGATTAGCTGAAATAATCATTGCACAGAAGAGGAAGTCTTGGCTTGGATATCCGCTTGATACACCAGATCTCCCAAAGTATTGGCTGTTGCCCCCAGACTGGTTTATGGGTGACTCGTCCAGGCAGCAAAATGATTAGAACAGGTTGTGTGATCGTCATATTTAATTATGTTTTGTAGCCAGGTGATTTAGTATCATCTCTCCTGTAGTGTTGGTATTTGGCAGTGGTTGAGCATATGCTCTCTATCTGGTGCCAACTTTAACATTAAACATAATGCCAAGTAATTTATTGCTAATTAGATGTAAAGAGGATATAATCTTTTTTTTCTTGTTTTGTTTTCCATAGTTCTGACAGAGTGAAAATACAGTCAATGACTTTACCTGTCTTACTACAGTAGATAACACAGATTTACCTCGACAATGTTGAAACTTACACACTCTGGGTCGCAGGTTTGTAGAAAATTGTCAGATATACTATACTGACATTAACGTCTGGCTTACTGTGTGACCTTTATACTGCCCACCTGTGGTGCAGCTATAAAAAAGAGCAACGTGCAAATACTTGCAGAACAGTCACTAACAATCATGCCATGTGAGCATGACTAGATTTCATTGAGATAATATTATGTCCATCAGAAAATGTGCATCATTGAAACACTGGTTAATCCCACCAAAAGCAGCAAGGGAGTTGTGGCAAAGCTGGTGTAGGCGTCTGTCCATTTTGACAGTGAATACAGGATGAAGATGATGAGGCTTTTGCATGAAGCTTTCTTCCTTTTTGTCTATTTCTTTAGTTTTTAATCTCTCTTTAATGGGTTTCAGGTCTGGATATAAGGTATAGTGAGTACGTTCCTTTGTTAGCAGCCCATCGGCCTTCTTACTGGATTCAATTCTGTAAATTATTTTTCAATTTAAATCACAGCCCTCAGGAAGCATTTAGATGAATTGTGGATGTAAAGTGGCACGAGTGGAAAGACAAAAATCCTTCTTCTGTTTTCCTCTACAGGGTCAAACAGGATTAACCGAGGCTGGAACACATTAGCTGGGTTTTATGCCATTTAGTCTCCCCCACAGCAACACCTCTGATTATTTTTACATTGTGTCAACACAATGCGTTCTGTCAAATCTGGCTCCTGTTTTATTGGAATTTCAATGGAAAAAAAAAATGCTGAAACTACCTGTTTTACGATTCATCGAGTCTGAATATAGTCAGTACTGTTTTTGAGCCTGTCAACACCAGGAGTAAAGACCTGGAGGGTCCAAGCCTGATAAACAAGTAGCCTAATGTAAGAGAAAGGACGCAAAGTGGAGAGATGGACAGAGCGACAACATCACTCTGACATTTTGGCAGCGCTCAGGCAGCGCAGAATGACACATTAGACACACACATTGTTCGGCACGCTTGTCGAGTGGTTCAGCAGTTACATATTTCGACGTGGATTGCAGTCTAGCCCCTGAAACACTACATGGCAAGACTCTTCAAAGGAGGGATCACACTTATGAGAAGTTCAAGGGTATAAGCTAGTTGTTGAGGAAATGTGTGTGATATGTCTGCACGCTAAAGGATGCCAGGAAAAAAAACAGATGAAGAATAGACAGCGTGGGAGACAAAGACAGTGAGAGGAAAAAGAGAAAAGCCGTGACGGAGAGAATCAAATATGACACTTTAATAGGAAGATGCCACTAGTTAACTTTGTTTTGTTTTTGTTTTTTGTCGACGAGCTGCCAAGTTGCATCATAGACGAACAGACAGTAGAGGCATGAAAAACTTCAATGTCGGTCGAGATCAAATGCGTTCATGTCAAAGTCAGGGCCAGCTGAGGGTCGACGGAGGCTAGACAAAATAACATAAACTCTCTTTTTGAAGTTAATAAATCATTTTTGCATTCATCAGTCACTCTTGGTTAGTTTCTGCTCGTGACGTCTATTTCTCATGCTGTTTGGATTTCCTTGACTTGAAATTATTTCTCAGCTGATCTGACTGATACACCTGCAGCCTGTGCACAGATGACTTGGCTCCTCGCAGCTCTGTTAGTTGTTGCTTTGAAAGCTCTCATATCAAAGTGCTGATTGCCAGGCTACCTTACAGCTGACAGTATTATACAGTAGTATTACATAACTCACTCTGGTAGAAGTGCTTGTAATTGTAATTTATATTCATCAAATTTAAAGTCCTTTTAAAATATTCAGTCTATTCCCAGTTCTTGAAAAAAAAGTCACCTTAATTGCACGTTTAACAAACGTGTGCGACACGCTTTAAGATGTTTTATGAAAGTAAAAACTTTTAGATTTTCTTTTTTTCCCAGACAAATACTGTTCAGGGTTTCTGCGAGTTTCAGAAAATCAATTCTCTTTCTTTTATAATGCTAGCAGAAAAGCAATTTAAGATTGATTTTCAAAAACAAACCCAAACAAAAGATGAAAGAACTCAAAACCTCGCAAAAATACAGCTGCAACTTCAATTAAGCAGATACAAAGCAAAGGCATACGCATAATACACTCAACGGCTGACATCAAATTTCCTTTACTGCAGGTAAACGTCATTGACCAATTCACACATTTCCTCTCAGAATCAATGTTCATCTTTCTTTCAGTTTTATCGATCAATGTGAGTTAAAGCTATACCCATCAAAATGTGAAACTCTAAATTATTTGTGAATCCGTTTGCTTTTGAGTCAAGAGCAGCAAAGGAGAGCCGACCTCAGCCTGCAGCTGCATGTGACTTCACAAAATATTTATCAAGAGAAACTCTGTGTTTCACTTTCACAAACATTTTCAGCCACACACATCTTTGTGTCATCACTGATTCAACCATCATAACTGTCATAACCTCTGCACCAACACTGCAAGTAACATCAGCTTCACCCTCAGGCACTCCTCCTCCTTATCAAAACACCACGTAATGATTCTGGTGCTGCAGCTCAAATGCCGCTGGTGATGCCTTGATGCACTCTGTGGCTGGGTGCTATACCTCCCATTCAAACTCTAATGAAATGTCAGAGTGTATGCTGAACTTTAGCACCAGAGAATGCCTCCTTTTTCTCCCTTAAATCTGGCCTGATGACTGTGAACAATATCCCCATGCATCATATCAAACAAATCATCCTTAAACAAAATGAGTGCATTAGAAAGTGATGCATCATCTGCAAAGATTTGTAGAACGTGACACAGTGAAGTAACTTTCCACCTAGTGTATTTCTTGAAAGTCTGATTGGTCGAACTATATTGTTGTTTTCTGAAGGTGGAAATTACCAAAAAAGCAGGGGTGCATTCAAGTGCTAGACATTTACAAGTTATTGGTTATTTGTGGCCTTATTGTTGCTAGATTCTTAAGATTCTTTAAGTCCACTTATAGGGGCTTTTATAGAGATTTTAGAATTGTTTAGTTAGCCCTATAGATTTTACAAAGGAAGTGGACGTAGCCACTTCTACATACCCTATTTGTTTGTGGACTACTGCTTTGAAGTCTCAAGTTTTGCATTTCTGCTGTTGCCATCTTGTTTTTCTGGAGCCAGAAATGACCATAATTGGACGAGAGGCTGGAGCTGTAGAGGAGCGAGGGGTGGCTCTGACTGAAGGCCCGATGATACCATTGAGGTTGTGACTTGTCAATCATAAGGCAGCCACACCCTAAAGCCTGCTTTATCACCTATTTTACTTTCAATGGGACCATAATTGATTAAATGAACATCATGTTGTATTGAAGAAGACTTGAAACTAGCAAACTCACTATAGCAATCTTTCTGAGGCAATAAATCCAGTGAGAGGTATGGTCATTTCCCTGATAGGCTTCTATACAATTAGACTTCTTTTGGCAACTTGTGGAGCACGGTCTCACTCTGAAGTCAAATCTGGGGCTTGGCCAGTGACTTGCAGCATCTGAAACCAATGAAAAAAGGTATCCTTCAGTGTCAGCATAATAAAGAGCGGGTTGCCTTTATAGTTTAACGCCGCCCAGCAGCATTGGGGGAAACGCAGTGGGACAAGAACGAAAGTTAAGGCGGCGAAAATCTGAGTGGGGTGGTGGTTGGGTCCAACAACCACCGACTTTCACACGAGAGACCGTAAGATTCTTTTTTCCCAAACCTAATCCCTTCCTTTTGTTGCCTAAACCCAACCATGTGTGTTTGTTGTTGACAAAATTTCCTGTGAAAATGGAAGTGTATCTTGAAAGAGGAGAACTTGACATAGTGTCCCAGAACGTCAACAACTAATGCACCCAGGGTACCCTGCACGTCGTAAAGTCCATGACCAAAATGTCAATACTGTATGTGACGAGGTCAGTGTGAGAATGTGTTGACTTTTGGAGTCGCCCTCTGCTGGAAATACTGCAGGTTTAAGGTACTTGAGCATTGGCTCCACTTTCCGACCCTGACATAACCCCTTGGTTAGACCACTTTAATTCACTTTTGTCAATAAAGAGTGAGAACAAGAACAAGCACCGTCACTGAATGTTATGACAAGGAACTCAAGCAGACAAACTGCCAGAGAAAATAATCTTCACTGCTTCAACAGCCTGACACAAGAAAGAATGAGAATGTGACTGATTAACAAGCTACTCCAATGTGGGATTTACATTCTGCTTTCATGGAGGAGTTTCATTTCTTAATAGAGAAAAAGGTTCAAGGATGAGGACTCTCTGTTCTATCCTATCTCAGGGAAATTTTCCCAACGAGACTACTCAGAAAGTGAGGATGCTAGTGGTGCTGTGGATAAAGTAACCACTTAGTACAGGCTCCATTTGATTATATTTTTGGGGCATTTTGGCTTCATTAGATAGCACAGTGGAGAGAAGAGAGTATAAAATATGGCTGAGGTTCCTGGACAGAATTGAACTGAGACACTGAAGCTACATGACTTTCCCCCAAAAGCACACAACATTTATATGTACATAAATATTAATGGAGTGATCTGCATTAAGCATTTATGGTTAATTGTGAGTTAATAGTGCAAAATATATTCAAATATGCCCACATACATTATTGTGTTGGATGAGGAATCTGGTCATCAGTGTTTGGACAGTTTGCCGTGCCAAATAGAGATCATTTTTACATTGACTGTCCATAGAGATATAGAAGCTCATATTTCCCTTTCAGTTAACTTCAGTTTCTCCATAGGGATATCTAAAAGCCACTCACATGTCTGGATGCATCCCTCTTGACACAGCTGAGCTTTTAGAGTAAAAGGTACATAAGCCTGGGGGATGCTGGCCTCTGTGCCTATGGAAAATTGTAAGCGTAAGTTTGAGTGCATGAATGTGAAGGTGTGTGTGCATTGTGGTGCATGTGTGTGGAAGTGCGTGCGCATTTGGAAATGGAGAGAGATTGATCTTCATCATTGGTGCGAATTAGATCAATAAGGAAGTCGGTCAACCAATATCTAAAAAGGCGAATATAGGGTGATAAAAACACACCTACGTGCAAGATGCATGCGCCTGTGACACACATGCATGCACCCACACATCCACACACACACACGCATAAATACTCTCACAAAGACACACACACACAATTCTGGTGAGAGTGGCTGGTTATTGAAATTTCTGTCCGATGGGAAAACTGGAGCATGTCAGAGATACATGAAGGTCAATGCTGCAGAGTGGCACAGTGCAAGAGCACACTGTGTAGGTGAACCTACCCACACACATGCAAGCACACGCGCTTGCACATGCAGACACAAACCGAGTGTGAGAGTGAGAGAGAAAGGGACACGCCCCTCTCTTTTAGTTCAATCCCTCGGGGAAATTACATACTGACACCTCTTCCCTCGCTGTTCTTTCACCCACTTCCTCGGCTCTTTTCTTTCTTCTCTGCCTTTTATTCTCCCCTCTATCCAAGTCTCCATTCAGTAATGCTCTATTACCACAATAGAAGGACGGCAAATTGAATGGGACGGAAAGAGAATAGCACTAAAACACACAAACAACCCCCCAAAAACACTGCGAGATATTAAGAGGGAAATGAGGAGTGAATAGAAAAGTGCATCCTTTTCAACAAGGTTACTTGGAAGTGCATTCATCTTTTTGCTCCCTCCTTTATGTTGCCTCCCTGAATTTGTTTCACTATTGTATTCTATCTATCTATCTATCTATCTATCTATCTATCTATCTATCTATCTATCTATCTATCTATCCCCTTATGTCGCTGTTCTGTTGAGAAACTGTCTATTACTCACACTCCCTCTCTCTCCTGCCTCTGCACTCACATCCTTATCTAACTTGGCCTCGCTGGCGGTAAGCTACTGCAGCAATGCCAGATGAAGAGAAAACCATCTACTCTTTTTGTAACAGGAGCGTGGGCAGGCCACCCACCTTAAGTTTTAGATAGATTTTATACATTGGCTTGGAAACAGCGAAGAAATGTTCCAACTTTTTTGAGAGAGGAGGAGAAAAAAAAGGTTGTTTTCTGTAGCATAGGCAGAGAAGGAGGGGACAGACACAGAGAAGGAGAGATTAAGTGTATGTTTATGTATGTACTGAAGCCCTGTGGCTTAAAACACTCCCTATTGGATAACTAGTGCACAACATTTAGTTTCACATGTATTTGAGCATCCAAATTCAAACATAAAAATATTATGCACTTTGTTGGAGGCTATGTAATCTCAGTAATCTCAACTGGCTACTCCCTGTAGGTTAATCCAATGATAGGGTAAAAATAATAATAATAATAATAATAGATTTTATTTATAACGCACTTTACATTTGAATACAAATTTCAAAGTGCACAAACAGGGACCTGCCTCCAGCGCAGGATCCAGTTTGCTCCATAAATCCATGGCATAGACCAGCAGGTCCATCCTCTCTCCCTATAAGCTTCAGCTTTTTCTTAATTCAGAGCAAGGCTAAAAGCAAGGAGGTACTCCACCTTGTGCCAAAATATTTACCTCTGTGAATATACTGTATCACAGCAACCAGAAACAACCAAAGCGTCTCAGCTGAAGAAACACCCCTTATTGCATCTCATTGTGCTTTTGTGTTTAGTAATTTATTCACAATACTCTCTCTATCCCACTCCCACCGCTTCCACCAATGGGCTGACTATGGATGTGCCAGTCAAACTTTGTCATTATCTCCTTCAGTCATTCATGTTGCTGCTGCCAAACTTTAAATCTGTTCTCCTCTCTGCTCCTGTCAGCTGTCATTTTAGGTGGAATCATCACGCCCTCCTCCACCCCATTCACCTCCAGTCACCTTATCCAGAGCCCAGGACGAGCTCATCTCAAGCCCACTCCTCTTCACATGCAGATCCTCAGCTCATCATCACTATTACCACCACCAGCGTCTAGACTCCATAATCTACTATGTCTTTACCAGCCCCCTGGAATGTGTGACATCACGATGAGGTCTAATCACCAAAGAGTTTTGACATTTCTCATACTTACATGAACATGTAAATAGACATTCTTTTCTCTCGGGATGAGTCTCTCCTGATTGAAACAACAGCATAAAAATGAAGCTTCCATACAAATCACTAAAATCAGGATAACTTATGTTATTTGCAAAACAAACAAACAATAATAATTGGATGTTGTGCCACCCTTAATCACTGGAGGGGAAATTCCTTCACAGCAACAGCCCTTTTACCAGCAGCATTTTTTGTGAGAGTGTCTCTCACAAAGGAGACAGTGACTGGAGAAGCAAAGGCCTGACAAAACTTGTGTCCACACATTCGGTTGATATGTAGATGTTTGACCATGTGGGACATTTACTGCCTGATTACAAGCTGACCACAGCTGTTCTCCTTCAGTAAAGAAGGAAAGTTTTCAAGCCTACAAAGGCAGGTTTGATATTCAGGGAATAGATTTTGGGTGGAGTATCACTTTAAGAAATAGTTGCAGAAGAAGAACTTCTGCGTAGTCTTTCTGCCTACATGAGGTGAATGATGACTCATTAGTTGATTCTTTTTTCTGTTTAGCTTGGAGCAGGGAATGTGCCCTCTAGCCTGACAAAGCCACCTGACAATTTCACTTCCCTCTCATAGCTTGAGACATCATTTATTGTAAAATAGGCAGTGCAGTAGAAGAATACTGATTTTCTCCTTACTTGGACAGGCCAGTGAAACTTCCCACACCTTAACAACACTTATGGGACTTTTGTTTTTGCTTGTGGTTTTCAAAATGGCAGAAGTACAAAACGACTGCTCTGGAAAAGTTGTCCAATTTCCCTTGAGCTACTGTACTTCAGACTTATGGTATGCAGTTGCATGATCATGTTTTATTGTATATATGCATTGCCAAGTTATAATAGTTCTTTAAAAAGCTGGAGAGTTTCAAGAAGTGGCAAGTCATGTCATGTAGCAACAACTGGAGTCTGGAATACATGCTTTCTATATTGATTGTGACTGCAATGAATAAAATGCTTTGTAAGAATGAATAAGTTAGGCTCTTGGAAGCATGAGCTGCTCACTGACATGACAGAATAAGTGCATCATGCTATGTCATCTCTCCACAGAATGTTTTAAGGCCCACACATACTAAACTGACATCAAAGAAACAGTGGCGACAAAGGCCGACTGTTGCATCACCTTACGTCGCGCTTGCACCTGAACATACATACAGACCACAGCCAAGGGCCAAGCAGCACATTTCTCTTCTCAAAACTTCTATTTCTCTTCTTGTGCACTGATTAGCTTAAGCTCAACAGCCAATCAGAGTGACAGGCTCAATTCAGTGTGCTCAATCGTCCGAAAAGACGCCGTCAAGGGCCAGCTAGTGCCAACAGTGTGGGACACATTGCGTCGTACATCGCTGACAGCCTGACACTGTCGTACGTCGGACGGTTGGCCTGGTGTGTCACGGCCCTTAGCGAAGACAGATTTTACTCTCTGGTTTGAGTGTTGGTTAATCATAAATGTCAAAATAACCTAGGAACTAGCTTAGAGCTGATATTTCTTTTTGTGAATGGTGCAGGGGCAAAATGATCATTTACCACCACAGAAGCTGAGTGTTTCTCTACTAGCTGTTGAATGTAAAGAACGCACAACCTCTGGCTTGTTCATGTGATCAAACAAACACAGTTAAGCAAGCTGTCACATGGCCAAAAGTGGAGTTAACACTGACAAGGACTGCAGTGACAGGGATTCCAATTTGGATAAGAATAGTAGACATTTTTTAATACTATAACATTTGTGATGTTTAAGAAAAGACAGTCAAACCAAAGAGATTCATTCTATTGGTAAATGGTATAGTAAATCGAATGCATCTAATTAGCGCTCTTAGGTGCCGCAACCATTCTTAAACACAATCCTGGACCCTGATTAACAAAAATCACCCACTGCAACACTGTGTGCTGTCTCTCTCTTTCTCTCTCTGTCTACTGTGCCTGCTCTTGCCTTGTTTTTAAATCATATTTACTGAGCCAAAAGACAATGAATGTGTCATGATTATTAGCTAGCTGTCTGAATGAATGGAGAGCGCTCAAGTGCCTACTCACAGTCCTTTGAGTTTAACAAGTCAGCAGGGGGTTTGTACACCAGCAAATATACAACCGCATCGCATATTTACCTGCTGGTAGGTGCAGAAGGGCAGTGGACTGTGCACACACATGCACGGACGCACACACACACACACACACACACCAAGAAGAGAGAGAAAGAGCTTGCTCAATACTCTGCAGGGATCCACATGAGATAAAATTCAGCAGCACTGAATAATGCGGTCCATTTATCAAAGACAGAAACACAAACCCTGACACACGCACGTACACACACGTATATATACAGCACTCTCAGAGGGTTGTTTGAGAGCGAAGGTGCCCTTGTGTCGGTGGTCATTTATCAGAATATGTGATTCAAAGTGCCGTGGCAGGCAAAGCCCAGTGGTCTCTACTTGAGCAAATGTCTTCTCATCACTTTGAACCCTATAGCACATAATCCCACACTGCTGTGCCCCCGAAATGTAAAACACTCTCTCCCCTGTGTTTGGATTTACATCATTCAGCCAGGATGAGCCCTGAAACAGGAGAAAAGCTACCACAGCAGTAAAGAGAGGAAGAAAACAAAATAACTATATTTTAGCCCAATCTGCCACAAAGTTTGGAGCATGCACACAACAAGAGTTTTTTATTATTAGAAAGGCTCAAAACAACCAGCACCAACTATTACAAAACCAGAAGCAGGCTGGAAATGTTTCCCTCAATGTTTCCCTAAAGATATCCAGAGTCAAAAGTTGATTATGTTCCCTCATGTCATAAACTACAGTAGTAAAATCACAACTCACTGCATCCTAACCAGGCCTGCAGTAGGTAAACTCTCATGGGTTTGGCAGAGTAATGTTTTGATCCAACCACAAATAACCTGACTGATGTTGTAAACTTAAAACTGACATTTATATGGAGACATTAGAACAACATGATTATGTTTTACAGTGGCACATAAAGCTAAACTGCTGTATTAACCCATCTGTTAAAAGTAGATCCAACCAAACAGAGCCCGGAAAACTTTAGCTACACATACAGAGGGCTGACAGGTATTTTATTTAACAGATTATTACTGATGCATTGTGTTTACTGCTGGATGCCAATCTTGTCTTTTGCTTCTGTCTGGCCCTGGGATTCAACACTGGTCAGTGTTTTTGCTGCATAGAAGACGGTTTGCACAGCAATCGCACTCAGGTATGCATAAGCAGACCGAGACTTTCTAGAATAGGTGGTCTCAGTCTGGTTACAAACAAACTCTGGTGTGATTCGTTTGTGGTGAGAACTCGTTCCGAATGTGTGTCACATTTATCTTGCAAGTGTACTCTTCGTCAACATTTTGTTTACTTCCTGGATTTTTGTCATGGAAATTCTGACCAATTAAGAGCAGCTTTCTCTCACAAGGCATTTTATCTGGTCCAGTTGTAAATGCTGCCGTGATGACACGAACCAACTCTAGGTTATTATGCAGCTTTGTAACAAAATTAGTCCCTGATTTGGACCAAAGCAAGACAACTCTAGGTCTGAAAGCACCCAGAAGAGAAACGTATGTCAATGTGCAATTATCTACTCATAATTATAACAAACCCGAGTGAATCCACCCATGTCTTAATATCTTATGAAAAAGCACACACAGTGGTTAGTATGATATCTTACAAATTAGCTCCTTACAAATGATGTTACGTACTAAATGTAAGTTAGTTTGATTAGGTTTAAGAAAAACACCGCTTAAAAAAATCCAAAGCGTGCTCAAAGTTCACACGATTCTAAACATCAGTCTCCTGGGAAATGTCCTGTGTATTGTGACCCACCCACCCACCACCCCCACCTAGCTCTTTACAGGGACTACTTTTTTTTACCTTCTTTACACCCATCTGTGCATTTATTATATGATAGCAGCCTTCCTAAATGTGGGTAACACACAAATTACTTTCACATGGGATAGGCTAGGTTGTAGGTATACCTTCAAACAGTGCATAAAAAAAACCTGAGTTTGCACACACCGATCAGCTTGCACTGTGCTCTGAATCAGCTGATGCACCAACCAAGCTTTCCTTCTGCTATTACCAACTGGGCCATCAATTTCAGTTGACAACTCACTGCACATTCTCTGCCGCTGCAGCTCCTACTCATGCATGTCACACCTTACCTGTTCTCATTGGGTCCCTCGACATTTGTACTCAAGACCTGTGTTGGGAATAGCAGAACATTATGGATCCTGCTCCCAGTAGTTTAATTCAAACCACTGGTGATCAATGCAATAAATCTGAGAGGAGAGGCGCACACTTGATGGATAGAAACTGCACAGCTGACAGTATTTGGAGCTATATGTGGCCACAATACTATGGTCCACTTTGCACTCCAAAATAATTTTGCTGCATGTAAATGGTGTTGCTGTCATGCAAAGCATCATATCCTGTCTTTCCCCTGTTGCTCTCCTTTGTTATGTACACTCACCAGAGCTGCTGATCTTTGCCTTCTATTTGGACACTCTGTATTTATAGATTTACATATGTTTCAAAGGTGTTTGGTTTAAAGGATGTCTGAAGTGTTAATTGGAGCATGCTCAGGATGTGCCACGCTGTGCTGTGTTGTCATCTATATGAAAAGCACAAGCTGTAGTACATATTGTTACTTGAGTGTCTGGATCCTCTGCTTCTGCAGGTTTTGTGGGTCATGCAATACAATGGTTATCTGTCACTGTAAAATGAGTTACAATCCATTTTCTCTCTAGTGCCTCCTCCACCTCTTCACACATGGCACAGCAGTATTCTACCTACATAGGTCACTAGTCCTGTGGTGCCATTGGAGATAATTTCTTCAATCTTAAGCGCTGAGTGCTCCACTGCTGTGTGTGTTTGACTAAATGTGCTGAATTTTAAGCGCCTGTGTTTGCTGCTTATTGCTGCATATCAGGCTGCTGGTGCTCACATTAAGGATGAAAGGAGAGTCCACAAGAAGAAAAAGAGGTTTCACTTAGGGCTGAAATGACCAAGTCAGATGGGGAGAATCTTTGCATTCCTCATGTCTAACTGAAAATTAAGAGTGTGGGATCCACTGTTGTAGATGCAGATTTTGAAGGATTGATCTCTTCCTGTTATTGCTTTTTGCTGGCTTTAAATTAAGCTTTGCCAGGAGCAAAATAAATCTATTTACAATTACTCTTAATTGCTAAATCTACTAAATTTAGGAGATTCGAATCATCAGTCAGAGACCCTTCAGTCGACTGAGACTGATCCCAGTCGAGCATTCGTCATTTTTTTTGTCTAGTCAGTGCGCTGTGTGGCGTACTTTTAGGGATGTTTGGTTCCCAGATTTTGCTGTTGACGTGATTCAGCGGCACAGAGGAGGAGAAACATTCCATCGAGGCTTCGAGATAACAATATCTTATTTCCTCTGCTTAGAAGTGGTTAATTTGCAGCTCACAGATACTTAATACGACACAGTATCTGGCTTTTGTTTGATATCTAGTGTCGCCAAAAAATGTTGCTCATTTCCAATCTGTCGTTAGCACTGTTAGCTTGTTTACTATATTACATGAATGCCGCTGAACATCCCACTAAGCACGTTTCAAACATTAAAACTTAATATGGAAAAAAGAAAACGAGTTGTCAAATATTCATATTTCATGGCCGAGTCTGATTTGACTGACATAATTCTGAGTTGGGTACAGCACTAAAATATAAGAACGATGGATGTCTCTGTCAGTAGTCACATCAGCAGCTCAGCTGTGTGTCCTGTTGTCTTGCCCTTGAGCAAGACTATGAACCCAGCTGCTCACGGAGCCGTAGCATTGTTCCAACCTCTAATTAGTCCAATATGTGATTATACTAGGCTATACTGTATTTGTGAACCATAGAGGATCAGCAACGCAACAAAAGTAGGCTACCGGTCGAGATACAAGTGTCATAGAGAGGAGAGAGTGAAACACCATAACCTCCTGTTATTAACTCTGGGGTCCGGGTTGTGTGGGGAGCTTTCCGTGGTGCTGAACGGCTCCCAGCGGGCTATTTCTTGATGGTGCGCCGCGACCGGCTCTGGGTCAGCTGGGAAAGGCTTGAGGCGGAGCAGGCTCACAGCTTATGTGTTTGCCACTTTCTTTTTCATTTTAACCCACACCATGATCTTTTCCTGACCCTAACCAAGTGTTTTTTGTGCCTAAACCTAACCAGACCTTAACCACAGGGCATCGTGATGATTTCGGAACAACGGGACTTTGGAACACTGGGTTTAATATGGTCGGACCAATGGGCTTTCGGACCAATGGGCAGACCCCGCTGCTCACACACTCCATATCAGTTTACATCAAAAAGATAGAAGTTAAAATGTACAGTGTGTATACAAGCTCAAGATAAAGAGTTGGAAAATGCTGTGAGAGCAAGACATAAAATGATTGCCTTAAGTGTTGTGACTGCAGATCAACAAGTGAAACAGTGATCTCGCATCACAATATCAAATCAGATCAGGGTGAACATGAAGGCAGGCGGACACAAGCAAAGGGCAACTGGAGCAACAGTCATCACAGTGTGCTAATAGGAATGTGCGATATGAGGAAAACATGCAATATGCAATAATGATATTACTTATTGTGATAAATCAACAGATATTAAAGTGTGCTTAGTTTTGGACACAGTACCTGCTTGTGCCACATTGTCTCTCCTGTATGTAAAACACTGCCAGACAACTGACGTACTTTCTTTCTTAGACACCAGTTCCTCTCTGACAGTTGCACTTTTGTCTGCACTCATCTCACACACTCATGCTTCAACTATGCAGAGTAGTATGGCAGCACTAGTCCAGTATCACTTCGTTTCCACACACTTTTGTTTTGTCTCCATATTCTATGTGGCATACAGAGTATGCCCCCACTGTTCAGCGCAAGGAAATGCATCTCTTTACAGATGGATAAAAATGTCACTGCAAAAGTGGCAGAAAAGTTCATTTTTAAGTGTTTTTGGTGCCCAGTCTTGTGGAATAAGCGCATGGAGCAGTGCAGAGATAAAAACAGGACCAATTATTCATTGTGACAAATAAGTTAGGAGGTTGGCTTGGCCATTTTTCTGAAAGATTTTGTGAGAAGATCATTAATAAAGGCACTCTATATGTTACACAGCATGCTACCAATGTTAGCTAGCTAAACATGCTGTTGAGCTTTTCACTTAGAATAAATGTGTAAATAGAGCTGTAGTACATTCATCAATCTGTTTGCTAATTTGTTTTTATGCTAATTTCCTTTGGCACAGTGCTTACGCTCTGTCTGAAATCTGTTGCAAAACATAGTCAAAGTTGACTCTCATACAGAGACAGAGCTATGTGGAAATGAGGCGTGAACCTCAGAGACATGCATGCAGATTCTGACCTCTGGGCTCTGTCTGATTGGCCAGAGAGTTAACACCATGGCGCATATCAGTCAAAATAGCTCCTAAAGACAGAATGTAATTTACTACATTGTTACTATAGTCAAAGTGTAATATCACAGTCATTCACAATGTGTTTATTGTGCAAGTTGGTCCTGTGATAACAAAAAAAAGGATGTATTTTGCAATGTGCCACTTGTTTTCCCCTTCTCTCCAGCAATGAGGTCAGAGCATACAGCCCCTTCTTCTGTCTCAACTAGTCTGACTCCAAACTCGTCAAAAACTGATGCTTGATCAGTGGCCCTCTGCATCAGATACTGCTGAACCAAGGCACCCTTTAGCGGTGGTATGAGACATAGTGCAGCAGAATTTTTTGATGCTGGGAGTAAGAATGTGTTTTTGTCCCAAAACTGAAAATTATTATAAAATAGAGCGCAAAGTTTAGTGGGCTGGACCTACTCCATTCAACGGAAAACACTTTCATGTCATTCAGGTCAATCTGTCCGCAGCGCTACTGCACTGAGTTCCTGAACACACTCACTCACACCCAAACACAAACAGAAATAATTATGTTTGTTAAGTTTAAATAGCCTTTTTCCACATCAATCTTCTGCTGAGAATTTTTCATCGCTTTTAACACACCATCTTTGCTGAACAAGAGACAGCTGAGCAGCTAAAGGACGCGGTGATGAGGACGGGCGATGCAGATAATTATCAAAGAACTGAAGCGGGGGATCAATCAAACCTGTCTCCACGTGTTGCTTCTGTTTTTTTGTGCGCACTTGTTGAGCCTCACACAAACAGCACAACAGCATATTATTGAAGGTTTGGATTGAAACGAGTATGTGTTAATAAGAAACTAAGAAAACATTTGCACTGACATGCAGACACCCAGAGCAGCAGAGCTTCTAAAATATATACACAAGAAAACACACGCAAACACGTATTTTGTTGAATTTTAGTGGAACTAGAGAGTCTCTCTCTCACACAGACACACAAGCACGTAAGCACCAACCCCGATGCCCCGGCGGATTAATCCTCACATCTGTTCTGCTGGAGACTGAGGAGAGATTAACCTGCTGCTTTTACCGCCTCATTGGCTCACATGCACAAACCCATGAACACACACACACACGAATACATGCAGCACTTTCACTCCTACATACTGTGCAAACATATGATTCATGACAGCACACACAGAGATACAACTTAGCATTTGTGGACACCCAAACGCTCGCGTTCGCAGCTATCTTCGTCATAATCCGTCAAATCAGAGGATGAGAGTCATGACATCACCAAAAATCTTTTCGTGGAACTCAAGCGACACAACTGTAAAACCTCCGTGATCAAAAATAAAAAAATAAGTTATGCACATTTAAGTGTGATTCTGTCAGGCAGTTCCTGCAGGTGGCGCTGCACACACTGACAGTCTAAGAGTATCAGTGACACTACAGCAACAAACTATTTACAAACATACACAGGCAGAGGAATGTAGTTGGACAAGACTTTCTGCAACGTTGACTGACTGCGGAAATGCTAATGCGCAGGGCTGACTCAGTAGTGCATTAGCACTGTAACCACAGATACACACCCAAACACACACACACACCAGCAATTATACATAAAGGTTAAATAAGTAAAATTGTGTTCATGAGTGTGATTGATCTTAGCCCTGCAACACACTGACATATAATAATGAGTGAGTTTGTCTTCTTTGCGGACATTGTTTACATGTTTGTTTATCTCTTTCTTGAATGAATGACTGAATTTGTGCATGTGGGATTGTGTGTCATCAATGTGCGTGCACATGTGCCTGCGTCTCTGTGAGTGTGTATCAGTCTAGGTAATTGGATCTGAGCAGAACATGTCGACACTGGCAGCCAATCAAAGATTTTTTTTTGTTGCCATTTTGCTGCCAACAACATTAAATCCCTTTGCAATATAAAACACAAATGCACACACACACACACACACACACACACACACACACACTCTCATGCTCACACTGTGTACACAGACACACACACAAACTAACGCTGCTCGATGGCACATGAGGATACGAGAAAGCAGCAATTTTAAACTGTAGGTATCTGCCTGTCACAAATCACACAACACAAAAGAAGGAGCGAGACAGACCAAAATGAGATGGAGAGAAAAAAAAAACGACGGGACGAAATGAGGCTCAGTGCTGCAGGGATTGCAAGAACAAAATTGCATCAACTCAACTGAGAAACATAGCAGCCTAAAACACACACACACACACACACACAAACAGAGACCATTGTGCAAAAAGCACTCATCCGCCATTCAAACAACAATGTCACTTTAATTTCCTCCCTTTCATGTTTATTGCTGTTTTATGTTTTATCTTTCCGTCTTTTATCTGACACACACACCAGCCACGCACACACACACACACACACACACACACAGAAGCTCCAGGCAAGTAATAAGTCTCTCACTGACTCAATCAATAGGGAAACACAGAACGCTGCAGCAACAGCTGCTAACAGCGCTAAAACTTACCTCCGCCGGACAAAAGTTACTCATTCCCAAAAGACAAGAACCGTGAGGGACTAACAAGAAGCATAGAGGAGGACAGAAATGTGTGTGTGTGTGTGTGTGTGTGTGTGTGTGTGTGTGTGTGTGTGTGCAAGAGATAAACAAAAAAGGGAGATCAAGGGACTAATATAACAAGATAGGAAGCTTGTAAAAGAAAAGTCCTCCTCAAAGGGGATTTTGAAACCGACTGCATGAAGGAAAAACCATGACAGTTTCGTAAATTTATGGGAATGAATCAAAGTCTACCTGTTGTTGTTCCAGGCTGGACAATAATTTTTAAAAAGGAAGAAGGAAGAGAGAAGAGGGCAGAGGGCATGAAGCATATAGCATCCTGTTTTTCAGACTGTGTGGAGAGAAGAGAAGAGAAGAGAAGAGAAGAGAAGAGAAGAGAAGAGAAGAGAAGAGAAGAGAGAAGAGAAGAGAAAATCCTACCTGAAGTTGTTCGGACAACGTGGTGGACTGTCTGGTAGTCAGCGCTGGAGCTGAACTCTCCTCAGGACGCAGAAACACTTGCTGACCGCGTCTACGGGCATCAAAAACAACTGTCAGGACCCTGTGTGTGTGTGTGTGTGTGTGTGTGTGTCTGTGTGTGTGTTTAAGTTGTCCGCTGTGCACACATGGAGTCAGCTGTTCAAGTCTGAGTGATAAGCTGCTGGAAAAAGAGTACTTTCACACACACACACACACACACACACACACATACACTCAACTTATCTTTCCCCTGACGTGAAGAGTGCAGGAATTTAAAAGGTGTGTGTGAGGGAATTTAGGGGAAAAGGTCAGTGTGTTTACATGTGTGTGAGTGTGTGAAGTTCTTACAGGTCCTTTCCTTTCTTCCTCTCGAGCGCAGTCATGTCATCTCCACCTGTCGTACGCAGATAGAGCGCTGGAGTCACACACACATTCACACACACAGCGACGCACCGATGCACACACTCGCGCCGGCAGGCTGAGACACACACTGGGGCGCTAACACCACGAGCTGCAACGCATAGAGTGAACACAGTCCCTCCTCCTCTCTCTCTCCTCCCACCTCTCTCTCTCTCTCTCTCCCTCTCTCTCTCTCTGTCTCTCTTTCTCTCTGCTCCTCCTCTGGGTCTTACTGCCTCCCTCAGCCCGCCCCGTGTTTCACTGTCCTACTGTCAGAATGTGCACGGGCAGGATACACACACACACACAGAAAAGAAACACTGTAGTACAGGTACATTAAAGGGTTGACTCACTTTGACCACACGGGATGCAGAGGAATTATAAACCTGAATGCAAATATTAGGAATATTCATAATGAGGCTCATTGTTTTTGGATTTACAGATATTATAAAGACATCATTGACTATTGATTCAAATATTTAAAATTGCCTACCTTCTATGGACACGCAAATTATGACAATGGGAAAAACGTGTCCCTTATTCTTGTGCAAAACTGCTAAGAGAGAACGTCGGATGATCACAATGTATCTGACTTCCCATCCACAGCAACATCACATCCTACCATCAATCAACCGTAGTATCTTGAGACCTTCACCAAAAGACAGAGGTAACACAGATCAGAAAGTGCTCATATGAAAGAGTCATTTTGGAAGGCAATAACAGAAAAACTTTTTGTCAACCCAATCGCCAGAAAAAACGTTGGCATTGCACATTTCTGCAAACCACAGATATGTCACATTTGCACATCATTATGAAGCTGATACATTGAGACAATGCTTCAACAACGTTATGGTTAACCTGTCGTTATGTTTAGGCACAAAAACCACTTGGTTATGGTTAGGAAAAGATCATGATTTGGCTCAAAATACCCCGTTTTTGAGTCACAATCCCAAGATGAAAAGCAGTGATGTCTAGTAAAAAAGAACCACTTTTCCTGCTACTGTCCCGGGCAGGAAAAGCAGTGATGTCTCATGGGACAATCCCTTCATTAAGCTCACTACACAACACCCACATTTGGAGCCTAAAAATCCAATGGAAATGCATCAATGACTCACTAAAACTAGGGCCGTAACGGTACATGTATTTGTGTCGAACCGTTCCGTACGCGACTTCCGGTTCGGCACGACCCTGTACCGAATTATTGGGCGCAGGATATTATTTTATTTTATTTTGTTTTATTTTAATTCCGTTTTTGCGAGCTGAACCATTTAAAATATCTAGTTCCCCAACGGACATAATTGAGTGACAGACCGAGTCCCGTAAATCTCCGCTTTCACTTTGTGCAGCGCATTCTCGCATTTTGACAACATGGCAAGTGAGCCTGACGAACCTGAAGACCCACCCGCAAACCTTAAGTCCTCCGTTTGGGAACACTTTGGTTTCAGGGTAAAATACGAAGATGGAAATAAACAACTTGACAAGACAAAAGCAGTGTGCTGACACTGCAGAACAGTGGTCGGGTATGTACTTGGAAACATGCTAACGCATCTAAAACGACACCACCCGAGTTTGAACGTTAACCGGTACGACTAGAAAAAGCAATCTGGTGCAAACTACAATATCGTCATCGTTTAAAAAGAAAGAGCATTTGCCTGACCATCGCGCTAAAGAAATAATCAACGCCATTGGAGTTGAGTAAAATTGTTTAAGCTGCACTTTAGATATAAGCACGTTTTGTTTACTGCACTTTAACAAAGTGGGAAAGCTAAGTAAGTTCCTAGTAAAACTGAATATGAGCAGGCTTTAAAGCTGACCAGCTGCACTATACTTTTATTTTAATTGAGTAAAACTGTTAAAGCAGAAATGTATATTTATATTTTTAATTAAAAAAATGTGTTAAAAAAACAGCAGGATTTTATTTTTCACTTTTATATTTCTATTTTCATTCAAACAATGTGAAAAAGCAGGATTTTATATATATTTGTTTCATTCAAAAATTGTGTAAAAAGAGTTAACTGCTGTGGTGGTATGTTTTAATAAGGTTACCAATAAGTAAAAGATATTTTATAGTTGTCTATTTTTTTCATTACTGTACCGAAAAAAAACGAACCATGACTTGTGTACCGAGGTATGTACCGAACCGAGATTTTTGTGTACCGTTACACCCCTAACTAAAACGCAACCCATTTTCTTGTTTGCTGGTCTCAACAGTAGTCAGCAGTGGTCCCCTAAGTGACACGCCATCCACCATCACGTCCACCTCTCAATTACAAAGTCAGCCTATATATTAATTCCCTTTAGAAACGTTCATATGTAAGAAACATGCACATGCAACATACGTAATTTGCAGAAACATACAATGTCAACATTTTCTTCTGGCGACTGGGCTGATTTACTTGTTGATAAAATATCTCACCATAAGGTCCATTATGAGCTGAGTTTACCCACTGGTCGGGAATTTCTTTTCCTGAGCACTTTAAGATCTGTTCTTCAATATTTGCTCGAAACATTTGAGTCATATACGATGGTACTGTATGATCAAGAGCACAAGAACGGCTAATAAACAGACCTTTACGTGACACTGTGAGGTAAGACTCACTCGGACTTGGACTCTACAAACCCAAAAGCTAGTTAAAATTGCTACTAAAAATGTCGCTCTACTGCTAAAAACGTTCATCATGTCAGATACAAAAAGCTGTTCTTAGCCCAGTTACCGTGTATGATGTTTAATAATGTTTCAGATGTCTAGATTTATTTAATTTTACTGTTTTAAATGTTCAATGTCATTTATTTTGCTGTTGTTGTGATGCTATTGCTGCCGATATGCCTTAATGTTCTCAGCTCCTCATCCACCTTTCCTCCACCTCGCCTTCAACTTGCTAGAGCTGCTCCTCTGCATTTTTTCACCTCACTTTTGCTCTCGCAATCTGATCCTAGTCAGCCTAATCATCCCATTGAACAGGCCGGGGGGCCACAGTAATAGAATTGAACCTGACCCTAACCAAATGGCGACAATAAAACGTGGCCCTGAACATGTACAGATCTTGGGTTGGTTCCTAGGGTCTGGGTAAACCCCTGAAGACCTCTACCACAGAGTTCTTCAAAGTAACAGATAGTATCACTCTGCAGTGTTTGGTCTAAAACATCACACTATATATAATCATTTCTAAAAAAATATATCCAGAACATGAAAGACTGAATCAACCCTAATGTCGCCCTTCATCCAGCCTGACAGAAACAGTCACGTGTACAGTATTTTTAAAATGCATCAAACATGTCAAAGATTTATCTCCTCCACCACCACACCTCTATACATTCAATCACCCCACAGATTCATCACAACGGCCCCAATCTGCTGCAGGAGGCGTCCCATGTGCCGCTGACAGCTCCGAGGTGACATTGGTAGCGACGGGACATTTAGCATGAAGCTGTACAGCAGGTTGAATAGGACTGTCTAATGTAGTGCATCAATCTGACAACAAATCCCAGAGCCATATTCTAAAAACAAGCATGCCAGCAGCTCTATGCACACTCACACACAATGTCATATCATATCACATGCAAAATGTATTTGTTGAGCAGCTGGATCAAGTCAACACTGCTGGTGACTTTTATGATGTGGGTTTCTGACTGGTATTAATTTTGAGGATCTTTTAAAATGCATTTTGTCTCGAGGTAAGAATATTGTTGAGCATATTTGTCGTTGTTTGAACGGCATTTTTTGAATGTAGATCACTTAGACGGGTATTGACTGAATACATGTGAAGCTATCACAGGCAAGCAGTCACAGTGCTGGATTAAAACCAGCTGACAAAAGCAGCTTCTCTAAATCATATGAAGTAAGCCGCTTCGGTTCAAATGCTGGAAATTGGCCTGACTGGGAGAAGATACTGTTAATTGTTTGGGAAAACAATCAAAACTAAGTACTGTTGTGACGTGTTTACTGGAGGCTGAAATTGCCTGAAATAAATGATGAATATTTGAAGGCTTTAACCACTCGAACAAAATCAGATTTGATCAGTGTCGTTATTGAGCATTTTTGAACTATAATCTCACATACCGTATGCTTGAGCCAATGATTAACTGAAGCTGTAACATGCTTTTATTTAATGAAATATTGAATCCAAAACAACATCAATGTTTGAGGAGGTTGAGGCGAAGAGAGGTTGATTTCTTCACCTCAACCTTTAATTACATGTTTATATATTGATAAAACAGGATGAAGTGTTATCTGCTGTACAGTGTGTTTCTGTGTCTGATCTGTATCCACTGAAAGTATTTTAGAATCACAGTGTGCCTTATTTAAAGATAATTTAAAGAATAATTATCAGTGTAACAGGAAGTGTTTCATTTTCAGTCTTTTTGAATTGTTCATAAATATTCTGTTCGATATTTAAAAGCTCTTTTTGCAGTAAAGTGTATACAATGCAAAAATGACTCCAAAGCTGTCACCAACCTCCCCTTGTCGCAAAGGTAGTAAAGTGTATACAGGCTAACATTATTTTTTTCAAAACACCCAGTGGAGATCTAATCATTGTAAATTCCCCTTTGATATGAGGATAAAGCTCACTCAAATACACGTGATGCTCTAGATATGCCAAAGTTTACCTTCCTCTCCTAATTGCTAACAATCCTACTCTCAAATTTGTGAAATCCTCTGCTGGTTTGACCAGGCCTGATCCATTGATTCTGGCAGACTTTAGCAGCAGATGCTGAGGTACAACAAACACCTTCATTCATCCATGAAGTGGTGATGTGGTGCAGCAATATTAAGTTTCAGTGTAAAGTAGGCAAGTCATTACACCAAGCAGTGCTGACTAAATTTAAACAAGTCCGCCGTTGCAGTTATTGTTTCAGGCTCATGCTCATTACACAAATGCGGGCATGTGCAAATCATGGAGATGACGCCATTGTTTCCCAAATACTCCATTTTACAAATCCACATGGATACAAAGTAACTGGAGTTTTTAACAATCTGCCTTTAAAGGCATTTAAAAATTACCTAAAACTCCTTTTGTGTGCAGACAACAGGCCAACACACAGAGGAAAATATCTGTTTTCAAAAATATTTGTATATGTGTAGACAGAGCCATACTTCTCTGGTGTCTGGCTTTGAGAAAGAGTGGCTCATGTTCATAAATATTAACTGAACTTTCCTAAGCCATGGAAACAACATACTGGAGTTATTAATTTAGATGTTCCCCTTTAAATGCTGTAATGTGCCAGCACACCCCGAGGCTGCCTGTTTTGTAAACATGGTGAAAGGTTATTCTAGTACAGTAGGAGCTCAGACTGTATTGACCAGTGTTGGGTAATAGCAGCAAGATAGACAGAAAGATAATCAGCACTGCACACAGTCTCATATTATCAATTCTGTGGAGTCCACATGAACACACACACACACACACACACACACACACACACACACACACACACACACTCATACAGACACAATCACAGGTAGGAGGGCAGGCCCTCACATGTACTCAGGAAGACACAGAAGCAGCTAGAAAATAGGTTAGTTCAAAGCGAATTCTCCTGAAAGACTGTCTCTCTTCATCTGTTGTGGACTCTGTGATCTAGATTACCCTTTACACATACATACACACACACACACACACACACACACACACACACACACACACACACACTTCAGAACATCACTGCTGCGTAATGCAGCTGACTGGAGTATTGATCCTGAGTTTGTGATTAAAACAGGGACTGTTGTTGCTGCTCAAATGCAATCAACACACAAACCCACCGTGTGATCACTTACTCAGTCAGCTGCTCTTTCACACTCACACACACGCACACATAAAGACACACACTGTGAGACAGCATGAATAACTACGCTGCAGAGGAACATAATTAGCGAGCCAAGGACCTGGAATCTGATGAGGATACAGCCTGTAACCTTGTTCTGTCGTGTGTGTTTATGGACAATATGCATGTCAAAATGTATGTGCTGTTGGCTATGATGCGGTTTAGTGTGTGTATTTGATGCCCATAAAAGACTGTGATTGAAAGTGCATATGTACGTAAATCTAGTGTGTGTGTGTGTGTGTGTGTGTGTGTGTGTGTGTGTCCTGACTCCCATAAAGCAGTGGAGTGATTGAAAGGTCTAAATGGTGAAGGTGCACTCAGGGGAATAGGGCTAATCTACATAATGGTGGAGCTATATTAACGGCGTCCTCATGCACACAGAGACACACAAGCATGCACACGCACACACACACACACACACACACACACACACACACACACACACACACACACTTTGGTGTCAATTGAAAGGAAGCTCTCTCATCCCCCACACATCCAGTTTTCTCCCCGCTGATCTGACTGCACCGGAGACAAAGAGAGATAATAAAAACATTCAAATTAAAAACGCTGCAAAGAAATAGATCATTTGTTTGTTTACTTAAATTATACTTCTTATTTGAATATATTGTATAAAATTATCACTTTTAAGGTTTTAATGCAGGTAAAGCACTTATTTGTTCGTTGTACTCATGTGATCACACTCACTGATTAAGGCCTGATTATTAACCTTTCTGGTGACAGGTTACTGCCACTCTACAGACAAAATTAAATAACATCATCTATTTTCCTCTGCAAAAATCACGCTGAACAGCATCCTCTAAACGTAATCCTCCATGGCACAATACGTTTTCGAGAGTCTCTTTCACTCCATCCGAGCTTGAAAGGCATCTGCAAATGCACTGACATCCTCTTCCGTGGAACAATAGCAGTTCCTCATCTTGAGATGCTCAGCCTGATGAGAAATGTGCATTTGGGGAAATGCGTCTGTTGTGCCAGGAGCAGGAAATGATAAGAGAGAGGCAGTAAATGGTTGTGTTTGCAGTGGGAGCATAAGGTGTGGATTGTTAGGGTGGATCAGGGATGAGTAGAAGATGCTTCACTGGAAATTTGGCTCTGCAGTGGATCCTAATTCATCCAACTAGAACTGCACATTAATCTGAACCAGTATAATAGCAAGGATCTTCCTAATGACTAATTTCCCTGACATTTAAATGGAGGTTTAAACGTAGACTAGTTGACGATTCTAAAAGGAAGAAAACAGAGTTGAGCACAATTCCATGTTTCATAAGAGCATTTGAAATCCTTAATCACATTTTCAAAAACCAAATCATATTTTAAATGCCGCTAAAATGTGTGGCACCTTGCACCGTGCATTATGAACAGTGCACATTATCCCACAAAACATGACAACTCGCGTTTCTTTACTGTGTGTTTAACATCCCAAGTCATCTCTATTCAAAAACACACACACAGTGACTCTCTAGCATGAGTGTGCGCACAAATTGACACAAACACATATACACACACACACTGTACGTCCAGGCTTCTTAGGATCTTCCCTGCGGCCAACAAGCCAAAGCACCTCTCTCGTTAAGCCTAGCGAAAAGACATCTCGTCAGGGTAAGTGTGTGAAGGCTCAGACATACTTTCAACGTCGGTACTGGTCACACGCACACGAGTCGGATAGCAGATGTGTGTTTTGTGTGTTTGTGTTTGTGAGAAAGAGAGATAGAGAAAGGGAGAGCCGCTGATCAGAGCCGCTGGTTAGTCTCGCATGCTTGTTTCGGTTTCCTTTGGGAATCCTTATAAGTTTAACCGACTAGCATTTCTGGAGGTTGCAACATTTAATCGACTGGTTGCCTAATCATGCACATCCCTAGTTGGTAGTTCCACCTTGTCTACCTTTGCATATTGCACTGAAATGATTAGTTGATGAATCAATTGGTCAACTGGCTGAACGTTTATCATCAACTATGAAGGTAACTGATTGTCATTTTAATCATTTATTGAGAAGAAATGTCAAAGATTCACTAGTTCTAGCTGCTCCAATACTTTTCTCAGTTTTATATTATAGTAAATAAAAAGTAAATAATTGTCTTTGGTAAATTGTGCAAATACTTTGTCATTTTTTGGGACAATAAAGAGAGTAAAAAATAAATTGAAAAAAAAAAAGAAAAAGAAAAATCATTTTAAATTGCAGCCCAGCTATTAGTTGTGTGTCTATCCATCGATCCTGTGCTGACACTATTGTTCACACTTCATACTGAACATAGAGTGCATTCACATTCATCACAGTCCATATGTATGTATTGTGAGTCTATAGGTAGGCGTGAAACAGAGAAAACCCAAGGTGACTGGTGTGATTCCCGCTGGGGCCGTCAAAGCTGAAAATCTATGCACTCACAGAACTGTAAAGTGCCTCGAACGAGAGTGTTCACCACATGGTGTATGACTAAGAGTTTAGAGAAAAGAGTGCGTCTGAGTGTGTGTGAGTATTACTTAACCTTATTGTTGCTCATACTTAATTTCCTTAAACAACACGAGCAGTAAAACAACAGCAGGAAAGCGACAATGACACACCCTGCTTTGGAAAGTCACGCAGACATACGCAATCATACACTTAACAGTGAGCAGCACTGTTTGTATTGATAACCTATTTCAACAGTGCAATGCATTTGTTAAACTGACTCGGCTCTGTGAGGCACAGCACTCTGAAACAATGAATGTGGATGCAACAAGCATCAATAACGCAGCCAACAGGATGTGGAAAAATACTGAATCAGGCAAGATAAAAGCCCTCTTAACAACCCAAACATCACGTATTTCACCTTGACTTCAAACCATATTTACAGCATGTCTGAGCCACATCACAGGTTAAATGAACAAAATTTATTGCTTTGAACATTTGTCTTCATGCGCAAAAACATACTTTTTGAGTCTTTATTGTGTGAAGGACATTGCAGCATTCCCACTGCTGTAAATGTGCTCCAACTGCGAGACCCATTTGAAGGCTTTTATTAAGTGCCAGGTATTCATTTTGTGTTTCAAAATTCATCAGTTGATCAAATGAGCTGAAAAGCATAAGTGTTTTGTAAGCAAAGGTCTTAAGATGACTCATAACTTTCAAGCACTGCAGAATGCGCTTCATTCACACAGCAGTAAAATTCAAGGTAGGCGCGTGGGCGTCGCTTCATTCAAATCAAAAAACCCAGCTCTTTATATAAAAAGCCGTGGCCTCTTGTACTCCTCTGCTACGGCTTCTGTCCATTGTGTCACCACAGGCAGAATGTCCCGCAAAATAATAAACCTGTCTGGCTTCTATTCATCAGAAATCACAAAGCTGCTTCACGTCAACATTTTGAGAGGCTGCTTGTGTGGTTGCTATGTGAGTTAGGACGTTGGCAACCTGAACAGTTTATAAGCCAGTTTCCATACCAACACGTACTGTCTCCTAACTATAGTCTATCTCAGCAGCACTGAGAAGTGAGTAGAGGCGAATGAGAGGATGAGAAAAATGAAGAGGAGAGGAGACCCTACCGCTCTATAGAAATCTCTATACAGTCCACTGCTGTTTATAAATCCCACCTGCTGAGCAATACAATACCACCACCCTGCTACCATATGTCTGTTCATGGTTGTTACTGTGTGTATGTTCCCAAAAACACCAAATTGATTTTTAATGAACAGTGTACATGCAAAAAGGAAAATAGTGGTTAACTTTGTGTTGGATTTAAACCCCCAAATGCTAGATCTTTCAGTGTATTAATCTATCTGCAGCCTTTGACTCTTCCATTCCAATCTTAAAACATAGTGTTGACATGTAAACACAAAGAATTCAGGCCTATGAAACAGGCAGAATTACAAAGGGTGCAGTGCTAGCATTGACAGATTTCCTGAATTTTTTTTTTTTTTTTTGGGCTTTTTGCCTTTAATGAACAGGACAGAGTGAAATGGGGTGAGAGAGAGAGAGTGGGGGATGACATGCAGCAAAGGGTTGCAAGCTGGAGTCGAACCTGCGACCCCTGCAGCGAGGTGTCGCCTCTATACATGGGGCTCCGGCAATATCCACTACACTACTGACGCCCCGGATTTCCTGAAATTTAAATTTAAAATATAACAATATATGACCTTGCTCACAGTAGTGCACAGCCCACTCTAACCGAAAAAATAAGCACATAAGTCGGCTGTGCAAGCAGCTTATTACAACCCATACTTATGTTCATTGTACGGTGGCGCCCTCTACTACGGTTAGTAATTATTACAGGAGCAGAAGAGGAAGTGATGTTCATTCAGTTCATTTTCAGTAACCACTTATCTTGTTAGAGGTCGCCCAGGGGGCTGGAGCCTATCCCAGCTGACATTGGGCGAAGGTGGGGTACACCCTGGACAAATCGCTAGACTATCGCAGGGCTGACACATAGAGACATTCATGCTCACATTCACACCTACGGCTAGTTTAGAGTCACCAATTAACCTGCATGTCTTTGGACTGTGGGAGGAAGCTGGAGTACCCAGAGAAAACCCACACTGACACGGGGAGAACATGCAGACTCTGCACAGAAGGGGCCCCCCACCCCAGGGTTCGAACCTCCCAAACCCTCTTGCTGTAACCCCCAATCTCCACATACTCCGTCTGCACCGTGCTACGCAGCGCCGTGGATCTGGAGCGACCGACAGTGCATACCCTTGTCTACTGGATGCGCTTCTGGAGCGCAGTGTTGTGTAGCGGAGCTGCAAGCTCACACGTGGAAACTGCAAAATCAGGCGATAAAAACCACCATTCACTCCTAAAACTGCTGCAATTTCACACCAGGTCTTCTCCTTTTGGTTTGTATCCTTGTAGAAAGGATGTATGGTGTCATACAAAATACTATGGTTTTCCACTTCAACAATGAGTTACTCCTCGTCCACCTTTCCTTGGACCCTTGCACTGACTGACAACTTGTGCGACAGGATGTGATGTGATTGTTAAAAAAATTGAGAGTTTACAATCCGTAGTCCGCGCATTGTGTTGTATTTTGAAATTTACCGGACGGTGTGTGCGTTCCGTTTCCTATTTGGTGTGATCTGAGCTTCATGGCTTGACGTGCAATGGATGCGCAGTCGCTGAAAAATAGACCTGGGGCGCTGTGGCACTTCTGGGATGCTCCAGGCATGCTGCGTGGCACTCGCTGTGGAAATGAAGCTATTCACTAGAATGGGAGCATATCTGCTACGGAAATTGAGTATGTGGAAACTGGGGGTAAGGCGACAATGCTAACTACTGCACCACTGTGCCACCAGATGTTGTGACGTGACGCAGCATAAAAACAAACAGTCAGTGTAATGTTGTACAAATGTCGGTGACGTCCCTATAGGTTGGGCGGGAGGCTGGTTTATGATTTAAACAAACAAAGGACTTTCACCTGGGAGATCTGTGTTTGGGTCGCAAAGTCATTGTTGACCTCTTTTAATAACAATGTACCCTAGTATGCTAGTATGTCCAGCGTAACATGTGTGATGTGACGTATGTGAGGTATATCACATGACATAAGTCACATTGTGTTAGTGACAGAAGTACTTGCCAAACCATGATGTTTGTTGGAGCAGAACTGCGACTGCTTCATGATGTTACAAACAGGTTAAAAACTGCAGCTGTTAGAGCAGTAACATGAGTCCTTTTGGAAGTCAGTGGAAATCTACATATGATGTCATATCAGGTATGAGTGAGCATTGGTATATCCATATGTTGAATTATAATCCCTTATCGTGTTATGCATAGTATTGTTGGATTGTTGCCAATACACAGCCTTAGTGTGTGTGTGTGTGTATGTGTGTGTGTATGGGTGTGTGTAGGACATCTGCATTTGTGTACATCATCTAGCAGATGGATAGAAACAGCTACTTAGTTGTTGTATAATTTCTGAATTTGCATCTAAGCTGAACCTGATTGATGGTTCACGGCTGATGAAATTGGAGGCCATCCAGCACTTAGCCTATCTGAAATCCATCTTTTATTTCTCTGAGGTACATTTAAAGTTCTGACTGAGCTAAGTGGGGAAAAACAAACAAACAAAAAAAAATGAAAGCTTAAACCCTTAAAGGGAAGGTTCAGCATACAAAATGTGGAGTGAATCTGTGATGTTACTAGCTTGTCAATTTGTTGAGCATGTGGAGTAATGATGAAAAAACTAACGGGGAGCTTGGGGAGAGATTATCTGTTTTTGGACACAAAACCTGGCAGGAGGAGGACGAGCCTGTTTTTCTGGGCTTCCAGCAGCAAAACGGACACATGCTCTGTTGGCTCTGTTCTTTGATCATCCTTTCATGACTTGAGTGACCCTGGACTGGGCTGACTCTGAAACTATAATTGTTTCAAGGACATCATAACTGATCCTTTGATCCATGCGAGGGTCAGTGTCACTCACTGCTAATGCAGGGAGGCTCGGAGTGGATTTACAGCAGCAACAACAACAACTCTGCACTGGTTTAAACTTACAGCAGTGGGAAAAACTTTCCTATGTTGTCCTGCCTGAGCTAGCAGGAGATGTACGCTTCCTTCTGCGCCATAATACCGTTAGTGGGCATTGTTCAGTAGAAAGAAAATGTAATTTTTTTCTTGGTGATTTGTACACCACAACCTGAGTGCCATGTAGTTCCATTATATTCAAGAGAAGGCAGACATCTCTATGCCGATATCTCCAACACTTGGAAATTCACACCAAAACAAGACTGATTAAAAGCACTACAGATAAGTGGAAATATACATGTTTTTGACTGAAGCGCTTAATCCCTGGCAATTCAAAAAATGCTCCTGGAACATTTCAAAAATATCAATATGGATTGTGAGGTGTGGCTAAGACATGCCCAGTCACCTCGTTGTGTCCCGGAGGAGCGGAGGGGAGTCGGTTGGTAGATGAAAGCTGCCACCACTTCAGCCAATTGCAAATTTCAATTGCAATGGCCAGGTTTCAGCCAGTAGAGGGCAGTCATGTTGCATATTTATGACACAGTGCCTCGAATTCAAATACTTTGCCCTAAAATGTCAAAATTTGGACCTGAACCCATCAACCATGCTAATAAAAACATGTGCACATTGGTTTTTAGCTGGGAAAAGTGGTTTGAAGGTTTAGTTCATCTTTAGGTCCTGCGAAACCAACATAAATTGACCTTTCGCTAAGCCCCGCCCCTTTGTGATGGTCCGACAAGCTGTCGGAGTAAGCATGGAGCCCACACCGTAGCTAACTGCACCCCCTGAAGAAATATCACACAACATTTAGCTCCAAATCCACAAAACCAGCATGAAAATGAAGGAAATCTGAAACGACTGCATTAGAGTCAATGGAGCACACCTGTGTTGTTGTTGGACCCAGGTCTGAGCCGGCCCAATGCTACGTTATGATTGGCCAGTCTGGGTTGGGTCAACCTTCTCAGTTACCAATGTCTTACTTTTCTTGTTAGAGATTTTTGTTAGAGCTGCAGTAGGTAGAAAGCCTGAAAACGGTTGATTTTTGAGTCTCATCTTAGTTAGGTTTCGTTCGTCTCCGCCCTGAGCCCCTCCTACCAGACGAGCACGCAAGTATTTTATCCTACTTGGTTCTATTTCTCCCTCTCTGGGAGCCTCGGCTCTCCCTCACTGTGCAGCAGCCCGCCCCATCCCTCCTCATCCCTCCCTCACAGCCCCGCACATATAGCCCCGAGGCTCGGCTCTCCCTCACCACACAGCAGCCCTCCCCATCCCTCCCTCGCGGCTCCACACTTACTCCTGAGCCTCGGCTCTCCCTCACCGCGCAGCAGCCCGCCCCATCCCTCCCCATCCCTCCCTCGCGGCCCTGCACATATACCCCCGAGGCTCGGCTCTCCCTCACCATGCAGCAGCCCTCCCCATCCCTCCCTCGCGGACCTGCACATACTCCCGAGCCTCAGCTCTCCCTCACCGCACAGCAGCAGGTCTGAGCTGACCTTTGATAGGTTGATGCACATCGGCACGATACTGATTCTTTAGAGGCTGAACACAGAGCCATGGTGAGGTGCAGAAACCTATTGTTTGTCTCAGACCACTTGATTTACATTATGATTAGAGGATATTATAAAATTTTTACTCAATTATACCAAAACAATATCGCCTACTGGAGCTTTAACTTTTTGCCTTTTAATCACATCCAACCACATCTGACCAGGTGAGCTAAAGGTCGCCCCACCAGTGTCTCATTTTTCGAGCTAAGACCACATTACAGTTCAATCCCACCTTATTCAGTCTTTCCCATGAGCTTCATTATAGCTTCAGTCCTCATGTCTGCATTCAACATCTCTAACTGATTCCCTGTCGATGTTATGTGTGTCTTCATACTGTATAGACAGACAAGATAGAATTGATAACATGTTGGTTGGGGACACATGCTTTTACTTTGTCAGAGTCCAGGAACATTCCTGGTTTGCGCCTTCTGCATTCACAGTGTGCAACAACCTCACAGTCAAAACACCTGATGTTGTAAATGAGAGAACAGCTGGCAAACGTCTGGTTTGGAGGTTGCTCTAAGGAGTTCCTCACTAATGTTATAAAAGCTGTCTGTATCTTTTTTTTTTTTATTCTGTCTCATTAGTTGGTTATGAGTGCAGTCTGTGTGTGTTTATGTGTGTGGTACCACTTCCTTACAGGGCATCGTTATAAAAGGTTTAACTACTGAATTCACTAACTCAAATAATAATTAATAAACAAACATAATCCTTTATAAATCTGTTAGAAGCCATTAATATGAGTGCATCTGGGTTGCCAGTTTTGTGAAAGATCCCCTTCGTTGGTTCTGCTCCAGTATCACAGTTGCATTTATTAGCCAGCACTTTTCAGTAAGAGCCATCCGACAGGTCTTGATGGATGTCAGTTAGACCTACTGCCAACTGCATTACAACAAGGGTTTCTTACTTTCTACTGAGCAATCACGTCTGCAGCTATAAATGTTAGTAAGTCATTAATAAAGGGTTTTTATGGCAACCCACTGTGTCTGCAGTTATTAGAGTTAGTAAGTTGGTAATAAATGGAATTTGGCCCTGCAGCTTAGTGGTCAATTGATCCACATGTTCACCTGATGAACTAAAGAGCTCAAGACAAAGTGTCTGGAGGAGAAGACACACCAGTCAAAAGGATTTTTCACTTAAAGCTAGACTATAAAGCATTAGTAAATGATTTACTAGCTCTAATGAGGCTATAAAGTTTTAACTTTACAACACTTCACTAAGAACACACACTGTGGTGCTGCAGAGGTTAGGGGTGTTTAAGTAAATGTGCCCGCCAGGTACTGATCTGTCTGCAGTTATTTGGATAAGCTGCTCCCACCTGCACTCTGTGGAGGACAGCGTTTGTGTCCTCCACCATGTGCATTCCAATGTTAACGTAAATAAAGGTATTAAATATGTCTTCACGTCCGTGTTTGTGTGTGTAAAGGAGAGCACCTCTCCTGTCATAGTTAGCTGCTTCCTTCCTGACGTGCTTCTCAACAATGTTCAGGCACTCGGACTCACACACACATTTCCTTCCTTCGGTGTTAGGTTATTGCCGTTCAGGTCAGAGGTGAGTGGGAAAACAGTGGGCAGTTTGAGGAGCTGATGATTCAAATCCAGAGGACAGGGAAGTGAAAAGGAGATAGTGAGACGAAGGAGGAGACAGAAAGATGGAAGGAAGGCGGCAAACCTGCTAATGGGAAGCTAAAGGCGTGGGGGAGGAACCTGACCCTGTCAATCATCGTCAGTGCAGCCTCCGGTAATGTCAGCGTCAGCTAAAAAGCTAAAAGGTGTCACACAGCTGACACACGGTTAGATGAACACACGCACACTACAAAGAGTAAGAGCACACACACACACACAAACACACACACAGGTCAAATGACATGTGAGTGAGTGCTGCGGAAAATCTCCAGCAGTGAGAAAGGTAGAAATAAAGAAGTTGGAGCAAGGTTAAAAGATGGAGAGATGGAAAACAAAGACAGAGCAGCCTACAGGGAGCAGGAGGAAAAAATGGCAACGGAGAGAAACACTGCAGCAGCAACAGCAGCTGTAAAAAGACACCAAAGAATAATAGATGGAGAGAAGTCATGCAGGGGCAGTGAAATAAAGGAGGGTGACGAAGGAACACTGCAGCAAACCAACAAAACTTTCTCTTCAACTCTCCCCCTCTTCACTCACTCTCTCCCTTTTCTTTATTTCACTTTCTTTGCACAAAACTACCCAACAACTAATGAGGTGTGGGCGACAGAGTCCAACAGTGCAGCCAATAGAAATACAATGAGTTCTATGTTGCAACCTTGCGCTGTGCACTCTGTGTGTATGTATGTGTGTGTGTGTGTGTGTGCGTCTGGGAAGGCAAATTTAATATTTGTTTGATATTTTTGTGGCAACATTTGTATGTGTTTGCATGTGGCGCGCTGGTAGTAACCAGATAAGACGGAGAATGTCTGGCTATATTATTACCTCCGTGCTCTCTTTATCTCTCCATTTCTCTAATCTAATTGGTTCCTCAGTTTGTCCAATCAGAGGCAGCACTGCTGAGAGTCAGTGTTGAGCAGGCTGAATAGATGCTACAAGTGGTAATGACGATCGCTCTGTGTGTGTGTGTGTGTGTGTGTGTGTGTATGTGAGCGTGAAATAACCACGCTGACTCCGATTTGTTGCTATGGCACCCCGTCTTCCTGAGGTGCAAAAATCACAGAACAATTTATACCCACAATTTCCTCTCTATAATGAAGCTGTGAATGCACTGACCCTGGCATGCTCACACACACACGCGCGTGCACACACACACACACACACACACACACACACACACACACACACATGCACAAGCTTTATCCTCTCGGAGAGCAACCTTAGTCCGCCGGTACAAATGTCGGATCAGAACCTCAAGCACTAAATGGAGTAATAAAACAGAATACCCAAATTTTCAGACGTGAGATATCACACAGTTACAGACACATAAACTACAGCACAGTATATCTGGAATAAACAAACATCCTTCAGTAGCATTAGTCAGTTTTAGACTTTTTGCAGAAGTCTGTTTTGTAGCTTAAAGAGAGAGTTATTCTCCTTGTTCAGAAAACGGATCGATGTATGTGTAAGACTGCAGAAATACCAGACTCTCTTTGGATGCAAAATAATGATGCAAGGTGTTTTACAGCACAGAGGCAGAGAGGGAAGAGATGACAGACACAAGGATGTTGTTAGACTGTGTAATCCAACCATAAAAAAGTTCATGATACCTAGAGATAAAACAGGAGATCTTTGTCAAGTAGTAGTGGGTGTAGACAGTGCTAGACGTAAGCTGTGTTGGTATATGTTGTGGAGCTTTTGATCATATCACTTCTTTCGCAGCTCACAGGATTTACTCAGATTCCATGGAATTGTATATGTTAATATCTTCTCCATGTGGCTTGCACTGATATTTGGTTGAAATAGCTGACATTTTCACATCTTTTCACTCAACTGGTTATTTTTTAAATTAATTTTTGGGAGGACAGACCCAGCGTGAAAGGGGAAGAGAGATTGGGAATAACATGCAACAAAGGGCAGCGGGCTAGGAACACACCTGCTGCCGCTGTGGCAGGGACACAGCCCCTGCACATGGGGTGTATGCTCCACCAGGTGAGCTAGTGGGCACACCCACACCCACACCCACACCATAATTTAATTTAATTGATAAAATGTCAACTACAAGACAAATACCATCACAGTTTACCAGAGCCCTAAGGATTCATGAAAAGATTTCTAATATATTGTTTCTCAAAACAAGAATCTTGCAGCAATACAGCGTAACAACATACAAGCTACATGTAAATTTTTTGCAATTATCGCCAGAAAAAATACTGAATTCAGACCTGGACAGCAGATTAATCAATTAGTTTAAATTGAAATAAAATAAAATAATATAAAATGTGATAAAATAAAATAAAATAAAATGTAATAAAATAAAATTTAATAAGATAAAATAAATAAAAATAAATAAATAAATAAATTTAATTAAACTGAATTCAATTGAATTAATTAAAATAATAATAATGATATATTTTAAGTCATTTTTCAAACTTTAGTTTTTCAAGCTTTTAGTGAATATCTTCTTGTTTTCTAAAGTCTTCTACGACAGTAAACTAAATCTTTTTGATTTATTTATTTTTTTTTAACTATTCGACAAACATACCGAGCAGTATGATGGCATCATATTGGGCTCTGGGAAACTGTTATAAATCCTTTTCATTATTTTCTGATTTTCTTTACCAAACAATTCAAGGAATAATCAGCTAGATACTTGGCAGATTCATTCATAATGAAAATAGCTGTCATTTGCAACTCCAAATTATTAATCAGAGATGTGATCATTTTAATCCTCCGCTGTTATATAACTATTTGTTCCGGCCCAGATGGGTGGTCTGGCTGTACAGTTGAAATCTCCACAGTTGGGCGAGACCGAATGGACACAGAGAGTAATGACAGAAAAATGTGTGCAGTCAGAGGAAAGATGAACAGTCCACTAGTTTGACAGAAATGGAGCAAGTCCTTGAAACTGTGACGCAGACAGACAGTCAACAGGTCAACACAAAAGACACACTATCTAGGTGTGAATACACAATGGCAATTATGGGCGTGCCAAAACACACACACACACACACACACGCACATGCACACTCTGCCTCAACCTGTCTGGAACATGCATGACAGATGCACACACGCCCCCAAATATACGTCCACATCCACGCCTAAGTAAACAAACCTCAGTCACACAGGTTTGACATGCTTTGGCCTCTTCTTTTCTCTTCCCTCACATTTTATCACTTTCCCTCTTCCTTCCTTCCTTCCTTCCTTCCTTTCTTACTTCAGTTATTTTTCTCCTTAAAATCCTCTCTTCTGATATCCTCTTTTCCTTGCTTCAATTCCATTTTTTTTCTGTTTTTTTTTCTGTGTTCTGACTGCAGGTTTGCAATGACAAACAAATCAGTGCTGCTGTCAGAGTGCCCCCCAGTGTACAAATACCTAAATTACACCCAGCAAGCAGAGTGACTGGACCTCCTACTGCAAATCCAATCAGCTGCACATCTGACTTAAAAAACATGCTGGAGGTGTTTGAGCTGCATTTAAATTCAGCACGTGACTGGAATTTATTTTTATCCTTCTTGAGTTTTACTTTTTATCTTTCCTTTTTATCTCGTATCGCAAGAAATCACGATAAAGTGTGCACTTTGCATTTACTCAAAAGCATATGAAGCAGCAATCTGTCACCTTGAGCGGTTCAAGAATATTCCCGCTGCACCTGAACACACTGTGCATTAGTGCTCTCCTTCCCATGTGCATGTACAGCCGCACTGCCCTCTTTGCTTCATGAAGACTGACGACCAGATTGGAAACCAATTTTTGAGTTTTCTTGACAATCTCTCTCAGGGGTGCAGTAATCGTACAGTAGCTGCTGGGGAGAGGAAATGAAGAGCAACTTCCGCGCTGACTTCATCTGAATGCCCCCGCATCAATTACAACATCGGTCCACCTCCAAAACACAAACTTCAAAGTCATATAAGTGCTCTCTCTTTCTCTGCTACACACACACACACACACACACACACACACACACACACACACACACACACACTTACACATCTCTGTAAGAATACCAATGAGCTTATTGTTTCCATTTCAAAGGGAAGGGCTGGGCCTAAAGTGGGTAAGAATTAAACATCATGTCTGTCCCCAAAACACAGGATAAATAAGACAAAGAACGGAAAAAGAAAAACAAGACAAGAAAGAGGGAAGTCTAATCCATTGAGAGGCTACAGTGCCAAGTAGGCCAGAATTACAGTACAGTGCAGTACACTGGTACTCAGGCTGTGAATGCATGCGCATGACTTTCATTCCTTCTTTCAACTCTCTTCTTCTCTCTATTCATGTAGTCTCTTCGTTATCATCTCTCAGCTTAATCAGATCGACTGTGACATAAGCACTCTAAGATGTATGTGTTCGAACGAGTGCATGCATTTATGCCTATATATGTTTTAATGTGTGTGTTACAAAGGATCTATAGTCTCTCAGCAGGAACTCACTCCAGCAGGGAATCCTCAGTGGCACAATGTGCTGAGAAAAAGGGCATACTGTATGTAATGCATGTGTCTACATGTGTATCTCTCTGCAGCAGTGTGAGCTGCTGGGTTTGAGTTAGTGGTGGATAATTTTTTTATTGCACTTTATGTAATTTCACACATTTTATCACTATGAAATGTGTATCTTGCAGGACTGCTCCCTGATAGTCGATAAAATGTTAGTCTTCCAGAGAGGTCATTATTCGGCAAGACTTCATTGGTCACTTAGTCGCAGAAACTCTATTAGGAGCTGCACCTTGTCAAAATAAATCAAAACCTATATGACTGGACAATGTGGGAATTTAATTTGAAAGGACAGACACAGGAAGAGGCCACACTCAGCAGTCAGACAGGAGTCACGTTACAAACCAATCATAGCCGACAGATACCTTTCCCTTCATCTGTAAATATTCAGTCTGATAAACATGGAAAAGTTGATCATGTTAGTGCAGGGCTACCCAGAGCTTTACATCTGTCCCACGGACGATAGGCCTACACACTTATAAACAGCACCTGGAACAAGATCAGCTCTGCACTCATGATTTCAGGTAAATAGGCTATACAATGCTTGTTAAGGTTGCTTAGCAAAAAGGGCAGTAGAGTAGGGCCGACCTCGCGTTTTCCAGGTGCAGCATGTGTACGGCCCCTAATTTCCAGGGCTGGTAGCTGCGGTTATTCCACAGGCAAGTTAATAACATGTCGGGCAGGAAATCCAAAGTGTGGGATCATTTTGAGAAGGTGAAGGACGAACCCAAGGTGATATGTAAACTCATCTTCATTGGTCGACTACAAACATGACGTATCATCTGAAACATGGAAGTAGCTACATGCCCATTAGCCACTTAGCACAATCATTACTGCTTTGCCCACAGCGTCATTAACAGGCGGCTCGCTCAGTGTTACTGCAGAAGAAGCCCAAAATGGTGCCTAACAAATCACCAGAATGCAGGAAATTATGTGTTGGATGTTCAAAATTTTCTTGCTGAGGATCCCTAAACCCCCCCATTTCATAAGTGTCCCCTCCAATATTGAAACAAACCCCCCTTTGATTACTAGATATAGAAAACAGACCAAAAAAATCAGTCTTTGGGTAATCCTCTCCCCAAATGTTCTCCATCTGGTGAACAATCAAATGTACTTATCAGTTTTGGGAACACTGGTCTAACACAACTGCAGATATAAAAGGAATAGATGCCACTCATTAATAGCAGGGGAAAAAATACTTTTAATCTATATTGTCTCATGGTATATTTCGCTATATTGTCCCTCCCTAGTTTGAGTGTTTTGCTAGATTATAGTTCAGATGGTACTCAGTAGTCTGTACCAGATTACATTTTGAGAGTCCCACACATCACAGAGATTAAAGGATAAGGGACGTGATTCTGTTCCATGATTAAAACACTTTATCTCATGATTACCGCAGCCAGGCCCTGCTCGAAGCACTCAGCGTTAAAGTACTGACAAAGTGTAACAGTGACAGTGGGTAAGTGTGGTGCGTGTGTGTGTGTGTGTGTGTGTGTGTGTGTGTGTGTGTGTGTGCATCCCGGTGTTTGTGTGTGCCTATAGCAGTTTATCTAGGCGGCTGTGCTGCCTGCTCAATCTACTCACCGCTGCTGAGGAAATCAGAAATCATTTTCTCTCCAATTTTCCTCACCTGTCATCTCTCCCCTCTCTCTCCCCTCTGCACCTCTCTCCCTCTCTCTTTCTCTCCTCATCGCCCTTAAAGATGTAACTCGAGCCGCTTATATTTTCTGTTGTTAACACGGGTTCCATATGCCTTTTCACCCTTTGAGGGGATTGCCAGAAAATAATTTGTTTCTGCCTTTTGTGACCCTCTTTAGTACTTCCTCTCGATTCAGTCCCAACACCTGTTTCCAGAGAGACACTTGCTCAGTTACACACTGACACACACACACGCAGCTGAATAGAAAAGTCACACATAAATGCACAAATACGCACAACTACAAAGGTTAATATATGCTCACATACCAGTTCTGACCACATTGGTCATTATATGCCATTATCAGCCCGAAGGCATATACTACCAGACTGACAGGGTGATGTTACACACACACAAACACACACACAATCATCTTTATCAGTCAGTGATCAAGGCAGTCAGAAAAGCAGTGCTAGAAACCTGCTGTCACCATGGTAACGTGGCCATAACAACCTCCTCTTTTCCTCCCAGAAAAAGCAAACCTCACTCTCTCCTGAATCCTCCCTTTATCCTCACCTCTCATCCTTGTTCTCATCTCATCTCATCATCTCATTCTCATCCTTATCCTTCCTTTCACTTGTCTTCCTCTTCCTCTTCTCTTCCATCCCCTCGATTTTCCTCCCCATCTTTCTTCAGTTCCATCCCTTCATTACTCTGCGTCTCTGCATTCCTGTCACAACTCTACGTGTTCCCAACTTTCCCACTTAGCACCTTTCCCTTGTTACGCTCTCTTTTCCTTCCCTCCGTCTACGACAAGTACTTTCAAGCCTGAGACAATACGAGTAGAAATGGGGAGCGCACGTGACACCGAGGCAGACCAAAAGACGGCTTCGAGGAGTGAAATCAAAGGCGATGCGGAGAGAAACAATCTGGGAAGGACAGGTTGGTAAATGCAAAGGATGTTTTCAGAGCAAAATCCAGATTTTTTTGGGGCACCCAGTTGAAAATTTGCTTTCACAGTGATACATTTTAAAGTCAGCCCTGCCAAAATGCAATACAATGTAGTGTGATACAAGAACATGCAATACGCTGTGATGCAACACTCTGTCCATTTTCATGTGACATTGCTTGAAATGATACATTTGTAACTGCGTGCAAGTATGTGAGAGGAGAATGGTGTTACCATTCTGCCTGGGACATCATTTTTTGGTAGAAAATCATAAAAATGAGTTGTCTGTCTTGTCTGAAGTCTGAAATAAACCAGTGAATTGGAAATATGCTCCTGCAATATCTGAAATAATTTCAATAAAACAAGTGTTAATAAACAAAGACTGCAGCAGCATTTTGTAAATCCATCTTATATTTAAGAGCCATGCTGCCAAAACTGAGCTGGACCACTGAATCCTGTCACAGTGACTGTGAACGAGTCAACTCCACTTTCATAAGGACATTTACATGATCAGCATGTTCATAACTATGCACACTACATACATACATACAGTAAAGCTGTGACTGTACTGAAACTGTTCCAGTCTGCTGCTCAGAGGTAAGTCTGTCTTCTCTCTGATTTGGGACGGGAGACACGTGATGTGTGTGAGCCTCTGCTCTCCCACAGGAGGAATGACAGGTAGAGAGGCAGACGAGACTACAGAGAGGAAAGACTCTAGAGGAAACATGAGAGGAAGCGCGGCGCAAAAGGAGGCACAAAGGAAATTCTCAAATGATAAAAAAATTAAAGTTACACATGTCCTCACAGGTTTACGATACAGCGAGGTCTGTGTATTTAGTTTTGTGATCCCCACAGATATCTTTATGATAGAAGTCAATGTAGCCACTTTTTGAACATTGGTTTGACACATGCGTTGGGATCAGTGTAACACTCGCAGCTGTTGTATGACACTGGGAAGTAGCCTGACGGAAGGCAGAGTCAACAGGATGACACTCTGAAGCATGTCAAATCCAATGGATTTCGCTCTGCTCTCAGTTTGATTTGCATACAACTGATTTGACTGTCAAATCTGAGACTGTGCAACTTTGCAGAGAACAAGAAAGGAAGGCCTGCTGCTCACTCACATCTTGGAGGTTCAAAACAATTACAGCCTTGGCAAAGGTTGCTTGTTTCTGATATCCTTATTTATTGTTTTGGGCATCCTTATTTAGTTTTCTTGTTACCTCCTTTGCACAAAGACAGTTTCTGCTAAATGCTGTGCGAGCCTCATATTTCAATATTCTCTAAAAGAACCTGAAACATGGTTGATAACATTTATTGTAAAGCAAACCTTCTATTCATTAATTATGGTTTAGATCCCAAAAGACAGTGAGAGTATTTGAGAGAACTCCAAAGAGAGTGAAATGGTCCCCTCATCCCTTCATCCCACCATCCCTTAATCCCTCTACCTTCATCCACCATTCCTTACCCTTCAGCACGTCATCCCTCTACGTTCATCCATTTATACTCACCCTTCATCCCCTCATTGCTTCAACCTTCTACTTCATCCATCCATCCCTCACCCCTCATCCCTTGACCCTCATTCATAAACCTCACCCTTCATTCCCTCATCCCTTCATCCCTCTACTTCCTCCATCCATCCATCCCTCACCCTTCATCCATTCATCCCACAACCCCTTCATCCCTCTACCTTTATCTATTCATCCCTAACCTTTCATTCTCTCATCCCTTCATCCTCAACCTCAACCATTTATCCCTCTCCCTTCATCCCACATCCCACCATCCATTCATCCTCATCCATCATCCCCTCATCCCTTTATCCCTCTACTTTCATCCATTTACACTCACTCTTCATCCCCTAACCCCTCATCCTTCTATCTTTATCCATCCATGCCTCACCCTTAATCCCCTCATCCCTTCATCCCACATCCCACCATCCCTTAATCCCTCTACCTTCATCCATCCATTTTTTACCCTTCAGCACGTCATCCCTCTACGTTCATCCATTTATACTCACCCTTCATCCCCTCATTGCTTCAACCTTCTACTTCATCCATCCATCCCTCACCCCTTATCCCTTGACCCTCATTCATATATCCTCACTTTTCATCCCCTCATCCCTTCATTCCTCTACCTTCATCCATCCCTCACCTTTCATCCCTTAACCCTAATCCATTTATCCCTCACCCTTCATCCCTTCATCACTTGATCCTCATCCCCTCATCCTTCCCTGCAGACCTTTAATTCATCATGTGCAATAAACTATTATAAATCTTAAACTTTATTGGTGTGGTCTTTGTTAGTGAAAGCCATCTTATAATTGGAGTCCAGAGGAAACGTTCATATCAATCAAAGAGTCCATGCCAGACTTTCACCTGTTAAAGTTTATGTGACGTGGGTAATAACAGAGAAGCATCCATTTCCTCAGGTAACCCCAGATCACTAAAGTTGGTTTAACTTTTTTTTATCACCAACAAAAAGCTGACACTACTCCCTCCTCCCTCGTTAATTTATCTCTGTGTTGCCAACAGTAAAATGTTGGCAATATTTTTAGGGTAAATATGGAAAGTGAATGACAGCACCCACTTTTGACACCTCCAAGCACAGAGGGCGTTTTCAATTAACTTCCTCAGAGGAGAGAAAGAGGGAGATACAGAAAGAGGGTGTCAGGAAGAAATGATTGAGCTGTCACTCTGCTCTAAACTCAGCTGTGGATGCAAATGAGTTGAAATAGTTTTGGAAACAAGAGTGCGTAAGGGCTGTGTATGTAAATTTTCATGTAAATGTGAGTGTATCTGTATATTTGTGTATGTATGAGTGTGTGTGAACACGCTGATAAAGGATTCTCCTAAACTCCCTGCCGAAGCCATACTTTTCTCTCCCCCTCAGTTTATCTTTTCCCCTCCTCCCCCCTCTCCCCCTTTCCTCTCACGTCCCTCCCTTAATCCCCTCACCCACCTCACTCTTATATGTACATTCACTGTTTCATTATTAAGCTGCCATTCCTATCCCAAGCGATTTACATTAATGCAAACAGTGGAATAAAGTGAAAGCTCATCTGCAAACATTAAGTGGCAGCTTTGACACGCTCCTGTACACAACCTGACTTCACCACAGATAAATGAAGGCAGAAGTCCAAACACAAATCATGGCTGGATTAACGCGACCCTGTGTCTTTAAATTCCGTGTCTAACCTTGACTATACACAGACTTCCTAATAAGGATAAATTACCATTTTCATTGATAGAGCAGCACATTCACAATGACCTATTGTTGGGCTTAATGCCAAAATAAAACGCATGTCTTCCTGTGGCTGACTGAGAGGTGTGGTGTAATGGGGCCCAAATCCAGCTCTTTGCTTTGCACTGACAAATGTGTGTATGAGAGCACAATGCAAGTCCTCACACCCGAATTATACAACAGCTCGCCTGTCAGTGCCTTCAAAACCCATGCGACTGCTCCACAAATGACTCACATGAATATTTCTGCCACCTTTACGGAAAGTTGAGGCAACTAAAGCCATTTGGTCAAAGCTAGGGAAAGGTCATGGTCATTACGGAAAGATCACCATCTTTGTTATGCTGTCTCGAAGTTGTTGAAGTCACATACTTTGCATACAGCAACAGTCCACCGTGACCTCCTAGCATCATTAGCACTGTCACAAAAGGTTGCTTCCCAGGAAGTCACAGACATAGATGGGTTTTAGAGTTTAAAGAAATAACCAGTGCTTGTAATCCAACAACACGTAAACTGAACAACGGATTTATTTTGAAATAATTTAATCTTTGATAGGTAATGATGTTACCAAAATACAAGTCCTACAAAAAATGAAAAAAAGTGTAAGCTGTTTCTGACATGTGCAACAAAACAGGACCTATATATGCATTAAATGGAGAGATGCCAGAGTGAGAGGGCTGCCTTGGACTGCCTAAAGCAGTTGGGGGTTCAGTGCCTTGCTCAAGCGTACCTCAGCAGTGCCCAAGAGGCAAACTGGCACCTCTCCAGCAACCAGTCCACGCTCCATACTTGGTCTGTACAGGGAGTTGACCTTCCGGTTCCCAAGCCAAGTCTCTATGAGCTGAGCTACTGCCATATAGGGCACTATTTCCCTTGTACTTGAGTGCCTGAATTCTGCATGAGGAATTTAGACACTAAATTGTGCCCTACAAAATCAACAACAAATTGAAAAAAGGGAAATCCATGTACAAGACTTGCTGCTAACAATCCCAAGCTGCAATGTGTGGCATTTCAAAGTTTTACTGCTCGCTGTAGAGCAAACTACTGAGTGTCTATTCTATCAGGAGTAGGGGCTGCATGAATGAGGGAGTGATTTCAGACACAGCCGACAGTCATCACCCTCCAATTCTACACCTGCATAATTAACTTAATTAACTTCTGTGGACTCACCTGTGGGACTGCAGCTAAACACTGGAACATTTATCTCTCAACACTGTAGGATGAATAACCGGGGCCAGTCCCTGTGGGGTACTGCCTTCCCATCTATGCCAGCAAGTTGCGAAATGGGAAACTGCAGTGTAGATATCTCTTTGATGACTGGCAGCGTTTCAACTATCTGCACCAGCTGTGGCACATTTACTGTACATTCAGCTGTACATCAAACAAATCTGACTGTCATCTGTGAGTCAGGTGGGGTTGTAGTATCAAAGTCAAAGTGGTACAAAAGAGCACACAAGCAATGTTATTTTGCTATCCGTGGGTTCCACATTGGCCCCAATGCCAAATGCCCACATCAATGGCTTTACCAAAGTGGCCCCAACATGCTAGGGCTACCTGGGTACCAAGTGGGTATGGGCTCAAAATGGGCATCTTATCTGGGGCCCACCTGGGTAAACCCACAGATGTGGGCGATTGGCATGGAGCCAATATGTAACCCATGAACAATCCCATATATGGCCAGTTTTTCAGCTTGTTTACTACCCACATGGGCCCCACATACAAATGTTTGCTTGGTGCCAACATTAGTTTGATGTAAATACTACTGACAACAGATGAGGTTGATGGGGCGGCACGGTGGTGTGGTGGTTAGCACTGTCGCCTCACAGCAAGAGGTGGGGGAGCCCTTCTGTGCGGAGTTTGCATGTTCTCCCCGTGTTCTCTCCGGGCACTCCGGCTTCCTCCCACAGTCCAAAGATATGCAGACTGGGGATTAGGTTAACTGATAACTCTAAATTGTCCGTGGGTGTGAATGTGAGTGTGAATGGTTGTCTGTCTCTATGTGTCAGCCCTGCGATAGTCTGGCGACCTGTCCAGGGTGTACCCTGCCTCTCACCCGATGTCAGTTGGGATAGGCTCCAGCCCCCCCGCGACCCTCAAGAGGATGAAGCGGTTAGAAGATGAATGAGATGAGGTTGACGTTTTGTTTGGTTTCAAGTTTTGTTGTGTTGTTGTCTTCCAAACCTCTAACACCAACGTCATCTTGAAGTTGAATAACAGTATTTAGTTGTGAGGTGGGCGGCACGGTGGTGTGGTGGTTAGCACTGTCGCCTCACAGCAAGAGGGTTCCTGGTTCAATCCCAGGAGGGAGCCCTTCTGTGCGGAGTTTGCATGTTCTCCCCGTATCAGCATGGGTTCTCTCCGGGTACTCCGGCTTCCTCCCACAGTCCAAAGACATGCAGGTTAATTGGTGACTCTAAATTGTCTGTAGGTGTGAAAGTGAGTGTGAATGGTTGTCTATCTCTATGTGTTAGCCCTGCAATAGTCTGGCGACCTGTCCACCTTGCCCAATGTCAGCCTGGATAGGCTCTAGCCACCCCGCAACCCTCCAGAGGATAAGCGGTTACGAAAATGGATGGATGGAAAGTTGTGAGGTGAGGAGACCAAAACCCAAAGCCTGTAAAACATCCGAATGTTAACGTCCACACAACATGAAATTCTAATGTCATTAGACATATAAAATATCGTCAACCCAATCTTCAGACCAACCACAATTTTACATCTGTCTAATGTAAGAATCCAATATCTTCTTGACATCATATTGATGTGTGGAGCCAGCTGGGCTGCCCAATCCTAACCATAATTAAACACAACACCTAATTACTGAGCAATCTGTCTCAAATAAAAGCAAGTACAAGAAGACAAAGTGTTACCACACAAATATATGACCCAGACATTACTACAATCTGTCTACACCCATACTGAATCTAAAGCTGAGCAGACAGCTGCAACATTGGTACCAGTAATAGCGTTATAGCCTTGCAAGTTGTATGTGAGCTACATTAACTAGAGGTATTCTGGGTCAGTGAGAGTGAAAAGCTGATGTGTGCATCACAGGTCGAACCACTTCAGTCCTACAGTTAAAACAGGCCACATGCACAGCAGTGGAAACAGTCTCCCAGTCATACAGTACAGTATGTTCCCCCCACAGGCAACAGCTTTCACATCCATGGATCAATATGTTGATGGTGGATAGTGTGCACATCAAAACAACATACAAAGGAAGGGTTGTCTGCACATTGAAATTCGCCATATTTTGTCTGTACATGTATATAGTACATGTATATATTTACCTTATGAAGGCCTTGTAGATCAAAACAATGCATTAGTACATTTTTGGGGTGGTTGAAAATTTGTCATTTTCCAGATTACACAGCAGCTGGATGGCTGAAACGCATTAAATAATGCTCTGAGCGGTGTTTTGCCTAATGATTTGACTCTTGAACATTCATCTGAATGTAATGAACATTTGTTAAAGCTGCAGATTTGAACCAAGGTCATCCTGCTACTTAACTTCTGATGAAGGAAATATTATCTACACATAGTCCATCTTCTCTGCTCTATATCATCATCTTTACTGTAATTATATCAACAGAAATTAGGCCCACCACATATTTTACACCATGTGCCCACCATGTATGTTAACGTATATACACACCTCCCATGTAATCTCACTCAAAGCTGCAATTATGTCTTCACACTCTGAATCTGACCTTAAACCAATTACATGCATGAACTGCCTGCATACAGGATACTCTACCATTATTACTCAGCCTGTTCTCCCATTGTTGACAATACAGGCATATAAATGTATACACACACACTCAAACACACATTTACATATCGTACAGTAAACGCCATGCTTCCACTCATTACGCAGAATGAATATGCCAGGAAGGAGGGTAAAGGGGTGTGTGTGTGTGTGTGTGTGGGGCATGTGTGTATGAGCCTTGTCTGAGTAAACAGTGTGGTGGTGTTTGGAGCGATAAGGCTTCCGGTTGTCTGTTGGTTCAGTTCCTGTGTGACGCTTGAGATAAGGCAGCAACGCCTGTGTGCATACACACATGCATAAATTTACACACATATGATATATCACACTCACGGGGATAAACACACCAACACAAGCACACAAAACTGGGTTTAAAACCTGAATCTGTGTCTGGCAGGATACATCTCTGTCTGTCTCACACACTAACGCAAACAAAGGATAAAGCCATATCCTCTGATGTTCACAAGCTAACATTTACACCAGTGAATGTCCTGTTCAAGCTGCTCAGGACACAAATCCAGTGCACAGGAAAAAGAGAGAGCAATGAAAGGAGGACATGTAATATTTAATGATACACAGAAAAGCATAGAGGGTGTTATTACTCTCTGCAGTGCATGCAGACAAAGCAAGAACTCAGCAACACTATATTGCTCAGTAGCATCTGTTAGCTGATAAAACTTAAAGAGATCCTCATTAGCAAAGCTTATAAAACTATGATGTTCAAGATACAAATAATATTTCTTTAGGTTTTAGAAAACCTGAAAATTTTGAGGTAAGAGGGTTTGCACCTGCAATAGGGCTGCGAATCAAATTTCAGTACTGTTTTAGTGCTAATCAAAATGTGTCCACAGCATCCAGTATAAATCATGTCCTGCTGATAATAGTCTTTGATAAGAAATTTTCAGATTTAAACCAAAATGCTAGCAATTATATACTATACTATGCAACATACAATGGGTTATCACACCTGGCCCACCTTCACAGGTACTCCGCCCTGCACCATCTGTGGACCAGCAGCATCGCTCTCTCCTCTTATTTTTCCTTACAAGGCACCGACTGGAGGACTTGGCCCCGTAACTCAGCTGGGCAAGAGTTGGGTGGCTATAGTGGGTCTTCAGGTGGGCACCCCTCTTCATTGGTGTTTCATTGATTTAAGCCCACAACACCTTGGAAGGGCTCAACAGCAGATCCAGCGTCCTAAATCTGCCCCTGCTGACCACCACCCAACTCTTGGCCGTTGTTAATCTTCAGCTGGTTGGCTGTGCCACTGCACCTCCCGCTGTATCCAGATCCAACAGGATGCTGGTAAAGCCTGCTTGATGACGTTGCCTACTAGTCGCTTCCTAGCCATCCCTTCAATCTACTGGGGATTGAAGTCCAGAGCGACTGTCCAGCGAATCCTCTACAGACATCCTCCACGGGCAGATTCCAGGCCTTCCATCCTTTTTGCTGGCTCTCAAGGATAAGGGCTTGATATTTCTTGAGCTTACGTTCATGTGCTTCCTCCATCCTCTCTTCCCAGGGTACTGTCAGCTCTATCAGCACCACCTGTTTGGTACCTCTAGACCAGAGGATGATATCTGGTCTGAGGCTGGTATAGGCTATCTCCTCCATTTATATATTACATTTGTCTGTATCGGTTTTCATATTGAACTTTTGCTTGCTTTGTTAAATTTCTAAAAAATAAAAAAATAGTTATATTCCTTAAAGTAGTGAAAAAAATACTATTTTGGTAGCAAAATTCAGTTATTGCACTAACACCAGTACAAGCAATTCCATACCCATACAAAGCCCTATTTCCCCCTGACTGATATCCTGAGAAGGGGAAAAAAATGGCTGACATTGTACCTATGCCACTCCATAAGGTGATGTATAACCTGCTGGTAAAATGCTGCTTCAACTTGGAACAAGATTTAAGAGGTTCAGTACTGTTAGATTCAAGTCTTGATGACATCACAACTTACACACCTTCATCAGAGTAAAACTGCAGTGGTTAATTTAGATAATCTCCAACAAAGACACAGTGATTTATTTCAGTGTAATTTTACCTTATGAGACTTCAAACAGCAGTGCAGTGGTGAAATTTAAGTTTAGCCCATCTCTATACTGTACACTCGTACTGATGATGCTGTGAAGTCCAAACTAATGAAGGAAAATATGTTTATTCACAGTCACTGATCACAAGGTTCCACTGAGTGTTATTTGTTATTTTCTGTGCTCACTTTAAAACAGGAAAAAGCTCAATTACTAACTTATTAAAAGCTACAGAATCGTTACTTGTAATTTAATTAGCAAGGCTCATGCTATGTTGTTTGTAGCTCATTTAGACATTTCCAACAATTCTAGTTAACTGAACATTAACTGTTAACTGAAAAGGGAAGCATGGGGCTGAACATGACTTTTTTTAAACCATTTAAAATGGGTAAAGTCTTAGTTCACTGAAGAGCTGCATATGTGAACACCTCATCATCATGACACTACTGTTGTGACAGTGTGAGCTCCACACCAGGGATGTTGTCAGTCCACCTGCCTCTCTCTCTCACACACACACACACACACACACACACACACACACAGGGTGACAGGGCTAACTGTTCACCATCACATGCCTAACATCACCTAACAGCCTTGACGACAGAGTCGAGCTGTTTCAGTGTCAGTGCGAGTTTGTTGGGACTGTTTAACGGCTCGGTGTCAGATGTGAGCTGCAGCTGTCGTGTTAGCTCATGCTGCACAGGCAGACGTTGAACTGACCATTCTTTGTAACAGAAAGTTTGCTGATTTTTTAGGATTAGAATGGAGTGAGGTGGATTGTCTCTCACATGGGGGTCTACCTCTGTCTCTGTCATTAGCTTGTTGGGGGTCGAGATCCATAGTCATCTCCCAGGAGCAAAATCATGGCATTGCCTTGGCGGCAGTGTGCAACACCACCCTGGGCACCGGCAGACTCCACTTTCTCAAAATTAAAATTGTCCAATAATGGATTTGACTGCTTGTCTGGGGCTTGGACATCAGGAGGGAGCTCAGAGTAGAGCCGTTGCTCCCTCACATCGTAAGGGGTTTGTTGAGGTGGTTCCGGCATCTGATCAGGAGCCTCCTGGGCACCTCCCGTTAAAAGGTGTTAAGGGCATGTCCACGAGGTAGGAGGCCCCGGCGCAGACCCAGAACACACTGGAGGGATTACATATCTCGTCTGGCCTGGAGGAGCTGGAAAGCTTTGCTGGGGAGAGGGACGTCTGGAATACTTTGCTCAGCCTGCTGGCACCTTGACCTGGCTGACCTGGAAAATGGAAGTCTCACATCCTGAGACTTCGGATACAGATTTTACTTCCTTATGTTATGATGTGACATTTGTTTGTTTTCAGCCTTTTGACCTGTGTGACATTCTGTTCATGTGACATTATTATTATTATATTTTTTGCTTCATATAAAAACAGAACTGATTTGAATCTGGTCGGTTAGAATAAGCTGTATTGTGCATTTTTTCTGATTAACACTGATGACTTCTTTTGTAAAAGCATAATGACCTACAGTTTAATGGAGAGAAATTATGTAATCATTCCTACTGAGACAGCAAAAGCCAGACAGTAAGAGGCAGACAGGGGAGGACAGAAAATACGAGGATGAATCCGGCAGGGATTAAGACCAGACGATAAAAGTGAGACAAGAGAGAGGAAATCATATAAAGAAATGAGAAACAAAGAGAGGTGAAGAGACAGAATGAACAGGAGGTGAAGAGGAAGAGACGATACAGGAGAGATGGAGAGAAAGAGACCATCAAGGGAGGAAGGGAAAGAAGGGGGAGGCCACAGGCAAGTTTAATAAGCAACTGTAGAACGATAAAACGAGGCAGATAACACCCACACAGTGATTTAACACACACACGCACGCACACACACACACACGCACACACACACAGCGTAGTAAAGTAAATGGAGCAGTGAGGAGGACTCCCAAAGACACAGGAGGACAGAGAAGTGTGAGATGAGGACTAGCAGAATTGACAGAGCGCATCCATAAACACACACATACACACACTGTCACACAAAAGCTTTTCTACACACACACACACACACACACACACACATACAAACTCATACACATAAATATGCATGCAGCCATGCACGCACCTACATTCGCACGCACACGTGCTGATTATACACACGGATATCCTGACATTTAATCCGGTACCCCTTACAGTGCTAACATGATTCTCCATGGCAGGGTAATTAAGAGGCTCAGCAACCTGTAGACTTACTCCATGTCTTTTTCCTCACTCATTCATTCTATCTCTTCTCACTTATTCATTCTCTGGGTCTCTTTCCTCACTCATTCAGGCTCTTTTTCCTCAGTCATTCTCTCTTTCCTTCCTTACTCATTCATTCAATCTCTCAATTTTCTTTCATCATTCATTGTCTCTCTGTATTTCCTTATTCATTTTCTCTCTCTTGTCCTCATTCATTCATTCGATCTCTTTCTTTCCCATTCATTCTGTCTTTTTGTCTCTTTCCTCACTTGTTCATACTCTTTTGCCTCACTTATTCATTAATCCCCCCCTTGTTACTCACTCATTCATTCTGTCTTTCCTCACTCATTCATTCTGTTTGTCTCTTTGTCCTCATCTATTAATTCTGTCTGTTTCTTCCTCAGTCATTCACTCTCTGTCACTTTCCTCACTCATTCATTCTGTCTGTATCTTTCCTCATTCATTCTTTCTCTCTTTCTTCACTTGTTCATTCTCTGTCACTTTCCCAACTCATTCTTTCTCTCTCTTTCTTCACTCATTCATTTTCTGTCTGTTTCCTCACTCATTCAATCTCTTTCTTTCCTCAGTCATTCTCACTCATTCATTCTGTCTCTCTTTGTGTCTTTCCTTACTTGTTCATGCTCTTTTGCTTCAATTATTCATTCGTTTTCTCTCTCCTCCTCCTTGTTACTCATTCATTCATTCTCTTGCTCTGTCTTTCTTCACTCATTCATTCTGTCACTTTCCTCACACATTCATTTTGTCTGTCTCTTTCCTCACTCATTCATTCTGTCTCTTTCCTCACTGATTCTTTCTCTGTCATTCTTCACTCATTCATTCTGTCTGCCCCTTTCCTCGCCCTTTCTTTTTCTCAATGTCTTCATCTCACTCATCCATTCTTATTCTTTCTCTCCCCCCCTTGTTACTCACTCATTCATTCTCTCTCTGTCTTTCCTCACTCATTCATTCTGTCTGTCTCTTTCCTCACTCATTCATTCTGTCACTTTCCTCACTCATTCTTTCTATGTCTAGTCCTCACACATTCATTTTCTCTTTCACTTTTTCCTCACTCATTCACTATTTCCTCTCCGTCTCTTCCTCACTCATTCACTCCTGGCTCTCGATTTAATGAGTCCGGTTTAGCTTTATCTCTTTAACACTGTACAATTCATTAACAATGACAAAAGACAAAAGCGGCCTAAGGGCGCCGCATGTGTGTGTGTTTGTGTGTGTTTGCGTGTGTGTGTGTGTGTGTGTAATAAAATCTCTAGTTAAGCAGCCAATTAGACCCTTCATCCTTCGACAGAGTGCAGCAGCTTTCTTCTCTTATCTTCCTACTAGAATCACTGTACAGCAGCACACTGTTTGTGAGAATGGACGTACTGTGGTGGTGGCTCCTGTGTGTGTGTGTGTGTGTGTGTGTGTGTGTGTGTGTGTGTGTGTGTGACAAACTGTCGGCACATGACTTTTTGCATTAGCGTACAGCTACAGCATCTGACATTACTGCTGTGATATGTGACGGCATTTGAAGAAAATGCGACTGGAATGACAAGACCGTAATATAATGAAGGTCAATAAAGGTTCATAGCAGTTGACAAAGCCCCTAATAACATTTTATAGACAGGTGTACACACACACACACACACACACACACACACACACACACACACACACACACAAAGACCGACACAACATCTCTTTCTACACAAACACAATGACATTTCAGAGGTTAATAGTGTGCTCAAATGCCTTATGCTCCCCGTCATTTGTCAACATTACCTTTCTAAAAGGGACAGTTCACTGATATGCAAGGGACTGGCATTTTACACAGTCAGAGCCATTCATTATTAATAGCTGCCATGGACAGAGGGAGGGAGTAACGAGAGAGGAGGGAGATACAGAGAGAGGGGGCGTCATAAATCAGTCATGACATCCGGAACTCTACAAAATCCTAACATCGGGGATGAATTAAAATTAATTGATTACTGCATTTTTTATACAATATTTACAATTCTGCTTTTACAAACATTCTCAGCCATGAGGCGGTAGGGATGTCACAAAAAAGATACTTGATACTCCATTGGCAGAGGGAAAAAGAAGTCCTAGGTACATAAAACAAAAGTTTGTTTCTGTTTTTAAATATAAATAACCTGTGCACAGTGCTGGTACAGTCAAAGTTACTGAGCGCACTCCTCCAGTCATGTGGTGAGTTTGTTGCTGGGGAGAGTGCCCTAACAGCCACAGGTTGGGAGCCGGATCATTTTCTTCCCTGTTGTTTCATCTGTGCAGCCGTGGGATGAAAATCTGATTGTAGATCTTAATTAACAGAGATGGTATCATTTTAAACACATGGTATCTAAAAAGGATCTAAGTATCAATACACCTGGGGCGACCTCTAGTATCTTTGCTGCATGTCATCCCCATTCCCTTTCCTGTCACTCTGAAGCTGTTCTGTAATAAAGGCAAAATCCCTAAAAAAAAATCTTGTATTGATACATTGATACACTGAGAGGATTATCACGGTAAAATACAGTAAACTAAACTACTCATTTTAGCATCATGTGCATGTATGTATGCATTTTAATTTGACAGTGTGTCTCTGCTCATGTGATGCTTTGCTACAAATCTAATCAACTGACAAACAATCTCATCTCGAGTTCAGCCCAGTTGCCAAAAATATATAGATGTTAAAATTTTAATTTTTTCTGTGCACAAAAGATTCACTTGTAGATTCACACCAGGATAGTCCAGGGAATTCGGTTCGATTGGGCGAGGAACGCCAAAAAATTCCACACCTTCATTTGGTTCGGTTCACGTCCACACTGCACTTTTTAAAGCGGACCGAACCAACTGGACAACGTCACCCAGTTACAACAGCTGCTCATTTGGAGGCGGTATTGCCTGAAACGACCACAGACCAGGAAGCAAAAATGCACTGCACTCTATGTCACTTGCTCTCTTTGGTTCGCTGGATAGTCCGTTTGCATTTCCCACTGTAAGCCAACTGCACCCGGGTTCACTAACAAGTGAACTGAGACCCCCAGTTTTCAAGCGGACCAGGGTTCACTTGTTTGGTCCGCACCAGAGTTCTAATAGGCGTTCACACCACTCCAAACGAACCATCTTCTATGGAAATATATATATTCTTGGAAGTATCAATTAATCCTGCAATTATTTTCCCAATTAACTGTATCATCATTGGTTTATAAAATATCAGAAAATACTGAAAAATGTCCATTATTTTCCCAAGTGACATATCCAAGTCCCAAGTGACGTTTCAGTTCACACCCACAGATTTTTAGTGTACTGTGATGTAGGACAAGAAAAAGCAACACATAATTACATTAAAGAAGCTTAAACTATCAATATGTATTGCATTCTTACTAAAAAAAAAGGACCGAAACGATTAATTGATTGCCAAAATAGCTAACAATTAACTTTCTGTCAGTCAAATACTAAGTGGAAAAATGGCACCATCTGCTGATGAAGGTCATGTGACGTGATCAAAAGCTCCAGAAAAGCTAAAAACCAGTGTAAAGGATTCAGCCATCTAGCAGTGTGGATACAGACTGCAACAAGCTGAATATTCCTGTCTGACAACCCATAGTGGCCCTCAGGTAACATCAAAACACAAACACCAATCGCCATATCTAGAGCCAGTGTTTGGTTTGTCCATTCTGGGCTACTGTAGAACAACATGGCATGCTCCATGGAAGAGGACCCACTCTGTATGTAGATATGAAGGGCTCATTCTAGGCACACAAAAGCACTTCTTAGTTGTGGTTGCTTAAAGACTAATGAAAACATAATTATGAATATTATTTCTCCCAGTAGATGCCTTTAAATCCTACCCACTGGACCATCAATGGATTGTGACGTGAGACTTTGTCAACTGCTGTTTTTCAAGGTCAAGAACGAGTTTCGACCTGAATATAAGGACGACCTAGTCGTACGATAAGACGGGTCACATTTATGGAACTTGACAATAAAACCTCCACGCCTGCCTGAACTACCCCATATCAAGAAATTTGTGTTTACACAGATCACCTCTGCAGCACCAGTGCAGGATGGACGGGTGACTGGTTCAGGATGGAAACCACTGTGTGTGTCAGCTCTGATGTCCTGCTGTCGGTCAATTAGGTTTCTCTCCTCTTTTCTCTAATGGGTCTGTGTATCCTTCCTGTTGGGAAGCTGATGGAAGACACACCTCGCAGCTGGCTTCACAAGATCAACACGGCCATCACTCTCATACACCCACATGCACTCACGCATGCATGCATACACACATCGACAGGAAACAATTTGGCAGCTCACTGGGCAAACTGGTGGTTAGTGGACAATATAGTGTAATGGTCATCAAACATCACCATCAGCTACTACAAACAGCCCTTTCACACATCACATCTATTGTATGACTGCAACCATTAAGAAACAATATTACCACGGAAGATACTGGTTTCTGATTGGCTGCCAGATGTCGCTTAAAATTGTGTATCAAGACACCTAAAAGACCTCCGGAGGACAGTTTGACCATAAGTGCACAAGGTATAATAAAGTGCTGGTGGCCATAGCAACAGCACTTCAGCTAACTGTGACTGGTAAAACTCTGTTTTCCAGCCAACTCTTAAACAAGTCAACACCGTTAAAACAACATAAAAATAACTTTTAGCAGGTTAACTGCAGGTCATACAGGCGAGGATACAAGAGTGAAAGAAGGTGAAGACTCACCAAGACTCCAAGACTCAAAAAATACAAGACATATCATCTTCTATTTAGGTGCATGTCTTCAACTCAGATTTATGGTGAGCACAGAAAAACTTTTCCCCTTCAGTAAATGAACATGAAAACAGCTTTCTATTGCAGGGCTCCAGACTAACTTTTTTTAGTAAGAGCACTGTAGCCCCTAACAGAAAAGTTTAGGAGCACAAGCAGAAAATTTAGGGGCACACCTTAAAATGTCCTGCAACACAATTATTCACATTTTTTTGGCCATTTTAACTGTATCATAAACTATATGTAGTCTAGTGTATGTAGAACTATACTTTAGTTCTTGAAGTATTTAGCATCACAGAGACTTGTGGTCACTGGGATGTGGTGATTCTCAAAATAACATCTGTACAGGGCTGTCAAAAGCTACAATTCATCCAGCCCACAAGGGGCCTCAACTGGACTTTCTGCAGACTTCCAGTGAGTCCATCTGGGGTGCAGACTTCAGCAGACTTCACTGATTTAATAACCCGCCATTCACTGCAATATGGATGTGACGTTGTGGTTTTAGATAAAATTCAACACATCTTGATACAGAGATGTGCATAAGTACAGGCTGTAGAGGGACTGAAAATACATTTTATTACTGCAGCCTAACAGGCTGTGCTGCAAAATAGCCGAAAAATTGGCCAAAAAGCAACAACAGAAGGTTTCTAACATAAGTTATGCCCAATTCACTGAGTTATAGTCCTGTCCTAATTTACACACATTTCTGTTTTTGAACGTGTGCAGCCTGTTACATAGAGATATATTAGTACATTTTTGTTCAGTCACAAAAAAGGCTGTACATGGGATTTATATCTTGTTATCTGCAGGGACAGATGAGTAGGCCTTTTTCATCAACTTATATGACATATACTGTATATGAATATGACAGCAGCGACGACGGCAACGAGTAAAATGGTCTTGAGGGCTGTCTGTCAGCCGCTTGCAGCTCCTGCCCTCGCAGACTTTACGTGATGACAGTAAATATGTCAGACTACATACAAATGAAATCTGCGAGCCACTCTGCAAGTCAAGAGGGTGGACTTTTGGATTCAGTCTCCGACCTGATCGCAGCTTGTTGTCACCGCCTCCTGCTGCAGCCGCCTGCTCTTGTTCACTTTCCAGGCGAGGTGCAGTTCATCTGGAACGAGCGTACTGATGAGTGTAGATGACATGATCCTTGCGGTCACTCACTCCGGACTTTCCACCTCTCACACAATTTGCCCCACACTGGCAGACCAAAGACACTGAAGCTGCTGCTGGTGAGCTCGGTGCCTGGGAAAGTTGTGAGAGTCCACCCGACGGCACACGCACTGAGGGGACTGACTGTTACCTTCATGCAGATAATGTCAACAGTTTGAATGGTGTTGGATGTTAGCTGCTGCTGTATGGCTCGTGCCTACCGGGCAGATATCAAACTGATCATTCACCAGGAGGAGAGCAGCTCTGGATATGGCTGTAACAAAGTCTGCTGATCCGGTGAGGAGTCAAGATGGTCCTAGATTAGACCTTTGGCGCAAAAAGGATCAAATGCAGGCATCGTTTGACTGGAGGCATTTCGATTAGGGCTGCCCCTTGAAAGTCAGAGATCTGAATCATCAGTTGGAGAACCCTGAATCGACTGAGATTGCTTCAAGTCAAGCTTCAAGTCTTTTTGCCAGTCTTTGCGCTTTGCAGTGTTCTTCTGGGGACATTTTGGTCCCCTGATTTTGCTGCAGAGTGAGCGCTCTTGACTTTCATGCTACTCTTTGGCACAGACAGCTGTGGATGTAATGCAGCAGCACAAAGGAAGAGAAACTACTAACTACCATAAGGATGTGGGATACTTACTATGATACAGTGTCAACCTTTTGTTTGATATAGTGTCAGCAAAAAATGTTTTTGAACATTTCCAATCAGTGGTTAGTGCTGTTAGCTTGTTTACTACATTACATGAATGCCGCTGTCACACTGAATGTACCGCTGAGCCCTGCTCAAACTTTAAAACTTTATAAAAGAAATCGTACTTGTATTAAACAGACAAGACTGATTCAACCGGGTACAACCATAGTTTCGATACTACGTACTTGGTATTGGGTTATTTCAGTCAATAGTTTTACGGTATTGAGTACTGATACCCAGCCCTTGCCACAAAGGACACAAAGATATTCATCTGTCAGTGCCAGGTTTAAGACAAAAATGTCTGCCAAAATAGTAAACACAGGCGCACGGGACACTGAGAGATAACAAAAGAAAATAAATAATCTAGTAACAGTGGAGCAAAGCCAGAATATATCATCCCTTAACTCATATCTCTCAGACATTTGTTGACATTTCTTTATCTGACTGCTGAGAATTGACCAATAATGTAATTTTCTAAACAATTACCTTGTTATATTTTCAGTATTTGGGCAAAAAACATGTATTAATAGTTGTGACTCCTTTTTGCACACAGGCCCAGACCTGAAGAAGATGAAATCTGAAGTGCCTGTCATCCATCACACTCCTCTCCATTCTGTCTCTATCTTTCCCCGCATCTCTTGTCAGCTCCCTGATGTCCACCATCCGCCCTTCCATTTTGGGAAAGGCCAGCCAGTATACCTCTATGAATAAATTACTGCTAGGACCTAACAATACAGTACCTCCTAACAAGATGGAGAGAGAAAGATGGTGAGACAGTTGCTGAGGGGGGAGGATAAGAGAACGACATCATCGCTGGGAATGAAAGTCGGTGAGGGAGAAGGAGGAAAAAGTGGGATGAGGAGGAGAGAAAGGGAGGGAGGGAGGGAGGGAGGAAGCCCACTTGGTCTCAGTTGTAATGTATTATGTATCAGAACGGGCAGACCAGCAGGAAAAAGCATATGACGAAGTTCTCTCATATGCTCTAGCGTGTGCGTGTGCGTGTGTGCGTGAGAGGAGAGAGAGGGAGAAATGTGAACACAAAGACTTAATGCATAATAAAAGCTTTCAACCAAACTATGCATTTATTATTAGAGGTAATCCATTTTATTATATTATTATTCTTTCCATAATACAAAAGTCTGGGTGGAAATCTGATTTTAAAAGTAAAATTTGCATCAGTAAAACGCAATAGTTTAATGTTTTTTGTTTTTTTTTTAATTCATTAAGCACATTTGTAGCATCTGTTTGGTTATTTCTGTCCCAGAGGCATATTCTGAGCCTGGGATTTATAAACTATGACTACTATGATAACTTCATAGATGTGGCTTCTAAGTTATTTCAAAAATTCAATTATGGCTCACTAACTGTATCAAAATGCAGTTCCTATTGTAAGCACTCAGTGTCACCATCATATGGAAATATCAGTCATAAGAACTACTCTGCGCAAGAGCCACCAAGCGTTAGTACAGTGGTGAAAACTATTAATCTCCTCAAGATCAAGAGTGCCTGGAGACCTGGAGACCTGGAGATTCAGGTCAATGAGATGTGCACTGGTTTTATCGACAGTGTCGGAGCAGTTCTATTCACTGAGATCTGAAAGTGTTTGAAAGGAAAAGGTCCCAACCTTGTTGAACCGAGTAACCTCACTTTTTGAGTCCACTTCAACAGGTGTCTGAAAGTGTTGAACAAAATCTTAGAAGGAAAGGATGGGCTTATGTTCTAACTGTATACACACATGAAATCATTTGTTATGAAGCTTTGATTTTTTTTGGAGGTAAATTGAAGATGGCAATGCGGCACACTTCCCAACTCTTCAGAAAATTATTTCCAGTTTCCCAAATGCCATCTCTGTGAAAAGGGGAAATTATTTGATTGATTGTTGATTGTTGTCCAACTGTACTTTTTTTATACTAATTTACTTTCTCTGTCATAACAAACATTTAAATTTTCAACAGGCTGCAGGGATGTCGTACAAATCTAAAACACAATTCTGCTCCTCTGATCTTACAAACTTAGAGCTAATCTGCTGTCACTGTCTGTCTGCCTGTGTGTGTATGTGTGTGCGTGTATGTGTGTCTGCTCAACCAGCAGTGATACTAGGTTGTAATACAGAAAAAAAAGAACAGAAAAGATGCCAAACTATCACAGCAGATTGGCACTGCAGTTTTGGCTCTCTAGGAAACCAACGGAGCTGCCGAAAGATTGGCCAACAGTGCAGCCAATGGAGCAGCCAACAGAGAGGCCAACGGAGCGGCTGTTGGAGTGGAGCTCCATGGCCATGGCTTCGAGGCGCTTCCACCTCCTGTCTGGAGTTGAACTGTTGCCTCTTGTCCAAACCATGCATTCTCACCTAGATGCACTCTCAGGTATCGACATTTGGCACCAATAGGTTTGACATGAATCGAAACTTTGTAGTACCAAAATAATTTGATTGGTACCCTTTAAAGTACTGAGTTTTGTACCCAACCCTAACCTGATCTAAAACCCCTTCTCTGTTGAAAGGAGGAGAAAAGGACAGACAGCTGGAGCTTATTAAAATGCAATGTGATGATATTCTGTGAAGTTGCCACCTGCAGCTCCCACTGTCAGATCTCTACTGGGATTTGGAAAAGCCCAGATTCCCCCAGCTGAGGCTCCTTGCCAAAGGGATGCTCAGTTTATTTGGCTCTGCATATGTATAGTATGTGAGCCACCTTTTTCTCTTATGACACAGACTGAGGTCCAAGATAAGTGAGCATCACTACTGTGATGTACTTACAATTGTCACTTCAAGTGACAGCAATTCTTCAGCCAAAAGCAAGATCACTGTTGCCATTGGGAGTAATATCTGCTGGGTGTAAAATCATCTAATAACAGATTCAAGGGTACAGCACAAAGTGCTTAAACCCGGTACATTAAGAAGTCTCTTAAATCAAAAGACTTGTGACTTGTCAAGCCTGGCTCTGGCATGTCAAGTTTGGACACCCCTGTTTTAAACCCACTGCATCATGAACTGTAACTCAGTATGTCTTCTGGCAGCAGAAAATAACAGCTAGACACAGGAACAGAAAATCTGGGCAAAGATTAAAACTGATTAGCTCCTTTTTATAGTAAATCAAAGCATTTTTCAGTTGGAACAGTAAAATCAGTTAAGTAATAACTTTCATCCCCCACATTCACAAAGGTAATAAATCATCTCATCTACAGAAGTTGTGACTAAAAGAAGAGGCGTAACATGCTGTTAAAAAAGCACTGAGATTAAGAACAAAGAAACAGAGGAGGTGAAAGAAGAGAGGAAAAAAGCAGGAGAAAGAGGAGGGATGGAGGAGGGAAGTACATGTTCAATTCTAATGTTCTGCACTGATGCTTCAAAACAACAGAAATAATGAATAAAAGAGACCTTAACATATCACCTGCTCCCACTGCCCTTGTCCTTTCCAGTAAACACACGCACACACAGGAAGAGTTAATATTCTTCTTTACTCTTGATTAAACAGATACACCTCTAAACAAAGTTGTTGACTATCCCTTTCTCTCTGAATACCAACACAAATAGCTATAGGGAATCATTCAAGTCTCCAAAACAGCTACAGTGACATAGTTCAGAGCCATTTGTGTCATTATGCAACAGCATCAGCCCTGCAGCAGACACCCACAACTTATTTTGGAAGCTTTACTTTCAAATATTTTCATTGCAGTTGCAATTACTGTGATTTTATTGTCTGATTTGCTAGCGAGCGGTTTGGCTGTTGCAGTAAATTTCATTTGATAAATGTGTCAACTCTAATTTTTGATGATTTTGATTCAGAGGCCAGACGTCGTGTCTGGCCAAGAAGTCGACAAATTATGCTGATGTGTTGCTCACAATGAGGGATATGGTCTGATCGTGCTCCCAGTGATATAACTGTCTGCATACTGACGAGTATGAGTGAGAAGTCAACAACTGGAGCTAAGCATAGTGTGCTCCCTTCTCCACTTTGTTCCATTGAGCACATCTGTTCTTGAAAAACAGAGGTACCAGTATGAGATTTTATTGAAGCAACTTTCTTGTTTAACCTTCCAGTCTCTTACTTTGACTGCAGCCCAGAAAATGGACTCTTTCTGACAGCCAGTCTATCAGTCAGATCAAGCAAGTGTTACGATTAACTAGGCGGTAGGCAACACAGAACAAACACTACCAACAAACATGAGGCGGAACTGTGATTCAAAGAAGGCTGGCACCAATCACAGCTAAATCCACCTCCTCATTACTGACAACCAAATTGTTGGTGACATCAAAGTAGCTTCCCAGACTGCCTTGTTAGGGACCCTGCCAGCTCTGCCCCGATGCAATCTCACTGCGGAGAAAACAGGCGACGGTACAACACACACAACCTTTCGTCCATATCCAAAGGAAAAAGACGAGCATGAAAGAGGCAGACGGCGAGGAGTAAACAGAACGATGCAGATGCAAAGAGAGATGAAAAAAACACCGATTACGGGAGAGATCGGGAAATAAAAGACAAAAGAGTTGAAAGCAAGTGTGCCCCGACTTAGACATCAATCCACTCCACCACGAGGAAGCTTCTCAAAAAAGACTTTAAAAAGGTGCAATGAGCCCATCAAAGACTAAAACTCTCCTGAGAGCACAGAGGTTAAAGCTAGGAAAGATACACACTCTCTCAATATTGACTTTGATGTTGAGAAGGAGGCTGCACGTGGAGAAATCAGCAAAACTATGACACACATGTACCTGTCGGCTCCATGTGGAGGAAAACAAACTAGAACATGGCCAGAAGCACACATCTGGATACATGCAACAACCCAACACAACAAAATGAACTGCACAGAGGCTATTCTCTCTGTGCGCCTGGATGTACATTTACAGTATGTTTGTGCAGACATGCATAAACACACACATGTACAAACAGCACATACATCCCTGCTAGACGCCCTGCTGGCAGCAAAAATTGTTCATTTTTTGCTTGAGTTGACTTGAAAGGAAATTTTTATAAAGTAAAGGGGGAAAAAAAACAGAGGGCGGAACAGGAGACAGAATGAGAGAGACAGAAAGAAGAAGTGCCTCTGGGCAATTACGAATCCCTGTGTTTGTGTGTGTGTGTGTGTGTGTGTGTGTGTGTGTGTGTGTGTGTGTGTGTGAGTAGACTACAAGCGTGATGAGACAGGTGTGAAAGGTGACCAGTCGGGGTCACTGATTATATAGAAAATAGGGAGAGACATACTGACAGATGTATGAAAAGAAATGTGTCAGTTAGACAGCTTCACGCACAAACACACACCAAACACATGAATACATGTACGGAGAAAAAAAACACACACCAAGACTCTTATTTGTCTTGACAGCAGGGCAGCAAAATGAGCATAAACTCTAATTAACAACCTCAGATTCAAACCGCAGAATAGCATTTGGATCCGTGTATATCTGTGTGTGTGCGCACGCGTGTGTGTTTACTGGTGTCTGTCTTTGTGTGTTATCATTTAGAGGTTATACGAGTTACAGAGACAGAAATTGTCGGTAGGGTGGCTCCTTAGCATGTAATTAGCATATCACAGGGCAGCTGCTTTAACAGCCAATCAAACTGAGAAAATGCCACCTGAATGCAAATGAATCACACCCCGCATCACCACGCTGTTTCACAGCACCTCTGCAAGACTTGCAAATAATTAGATAATGTATGAGACTGTGTGTAAGCCTGCATGTATCTGTGTGTAGTTTCTTCTTTAGCACACATGCAGAATGTGGCCCAAGGCAGAGTGTGTTCCTACTGGAACACAAGCGAGGGTCAAGGACAACCTTTCTGTGTTTGTCTGGGAGCAGTTTTTGGTCTCTTCACCACTGCGTTGCATGCATGTGCACCAAAATGTGACACAATAGGTCAAACAACGAAGGCACTCTCCAACTCACTTTGACACTAAATATTCAAGTGTTAACTCACGCCGAGACACTATAGCTGTTGCACCCACAAACACACCCTGCCTTGGGGTATACGTCCACCATGTACTTGTTATCTGAGGAACTGTGATGACGGTAACAACTAAAGCAGAAAACGCTTCAGTGTTGGCTATTATTAGCTTTCAATCCAGGCTGGATCACCAACTGAGAAAATCAGTCACCCCCTATTCAAATCAATAGAACATTCAATGAACCATTCACATTATGTATCACCACATACTGTGGTGTTACCTGCCACCATACAAAATACTTCATAATGAATCAGAATATTACACAGGCCCATTGTTGCTCACTGCAGAGGATTGCCATCTATTTTTGGCATCAGTCGCTCTTTGACAGGAAGTATTTTGTGTTGAGTTCCTGCTGCTCATAAACAACTCTATATGAGGTAAAAGATTATATTCTTACAAATCCTGTACTTAAAGTAAATGCATCAAGCCTCTGCCACAGTTCAATGAATGTGGCTTGATTTATACTTCTCTGCTGTGCAATTTAAAAGCCTCTGGTAGAGGCACTTAACATTTCTGTCCATCTGTGAGCAGACCTTGTTGACGAGATGACTGAACTCAAGAGCACTTTGTGACAGTGTGGTGTACAAAGCTGGTTTAGAGTTTACATAATGTCCATCCTGTGTTTTTAAAACCACCAGCTTTCTCTTCAAGGAGAGCACGCCTTGATGTCTTTGGTCTCCCACCATGGTGTGACTCACTCATGTGCCGACTGTGTATGATCCAAGCTCTGGGAGTCTGTCTGCAGCTCATCACCTCAGCTCAAGTTATCCTCTCAACATACCTCCATGTTGTTTTCCATCTAAAAATACTTTGTACATTTTCACACACTATTCTTCTCAGTATTAGCAGTAGCTGCCTACAGCACACTTTGCACATACAATAAATTCCTACTCATTTTTATCATGCTTATTTGGGCTGCACCCTGACAGTGGAAGATTCAAATCATCAGTCAAAGACCTCAGTTGAATGAGGTTTTTCAAGTAAAGCAGTCGGTTTTTGTTTGTTTTGTTTTGTTCAGGCAGTATGCAGTGTGCCTCTGGGGACGATACGGTATTTCACTTTCACACTGCTCTCTGGTAGAGGCAGCTGCACAATCCAGGCCCAGGGTGAGTCTGAGGGTACTTGACCTAGAGTTCACTTGCATTGGTCCGAATCAGGGACTAATTTTGTTGCAAAGTTGCATAAGTGCTTAGAGTTGGTTCATGTTCTCACGGCAGCATTTACAAGCAGAGCAGATAAAACGCCTTGTGCGAGAAAGCTGCTCTTGTTTGGTCAGAATTTCCATGCAGGAGAAATCCAGGAAGTAAACAAAACGTTGAAGAACAGTACACTTGCAAGATAAATGTGACACGTTCTAATGTCACAATGGAGGGACAACTACGCAGGTTGATTTTAGCGCTGCTCATCGTGGACTATATTGCTGTCACTGTTCATTTTAGGCAAACCATACAGTTACAGTGAAAATGAGGCGCGGCTCCAACTAGAAAACAATGTTTTGATGCATTGGATGTGCCGAATGTGCATATTAAGGCAGTACAGGAGGAGGTGCACATTAATAATCTTCTGGGACTGTAAATGCTCATTGTTAACCCAAACAATGTGTCATGTGATTGCAGTTGGTTCAAATGAGGGTCAAACACATTCTCACTACAAACTGCACTAGAGTTCATTTGTAACTAGACCGAGACCACCTCTTCATCAAGGTCTCGGTCCGTTTGTTTTGGTGCACACCCGAGGACAACTGCTGTGTTCACACCTGCCCAAAGGAACCACACTTAGGGGGCAAACAGACTTGAGTTTGATTGAAGCGAACCAAACAGGGCAGGTGTGAAAGCACCCTGAGTGACACGGAGGAAACAGCCTGGAGAAAGAGATGCTTTGCCCAGTCAGACTTCAAGATAATTTTATCTTCAGCCCTCTGCTTTGAGGTGGTGAATTTACAGCTGACAGCAACTTCATAAAGTATACTCTCTGGCTGTTGTTTTATATCTAATGCCACCAAAAAATGTTGTCAGATACAGCCCTAATTATTATCTATCAATATGGTGTGTCTTTATGTGCTGTTTATTTTGATTTATCTTTTAGAGCTTGCATCATGCATTACTCTAAAAATTATTTTGTAAGTGCTTGCAAAAACAGTCGTCCTCTTGCATGCCTTTTGTGGTACTCCTCAGGGATCAGTACTAGGCCTCATGCTCTTTTAATCTGCATGCTGCCTCTAGGGCATATTGTTGAAGTATACAACAGACTAATACATCGCTATGCCAAACACACACAGCTCTATATCTCTCGAAAACACAATACAGTCAGTGCAGTACACTGTATCCTGGTCTGTGCTGCAGATTTCATTCTTTGATACCTCACTTCCAGAATCAAGCACGCTTCTATGATCACGGGGGTGATTTTTGACCCTCATCTCTCCTTCATCAATCAAACAATGAAAGTAATTAATTTTTTCTGACCTTTCTCCCAGTCTTGATTACTGCAATTCCTTATATTCTCACTCTAATCAAAAAGATAAAATCCATCTCCCATCTTCAACTTGTTTAAAACACAGCTGCCAGGCTGCAAACTGACATCACACCAGCTTCACTACACATATTGACAGTAAGGTTTAGAACAGATTTAAAGATCTCACTGTCTACACTTAAAGCCTTACATGGCTGTGTGTCTGGTTATGTTGTCTCTGTGATCTTCCAGCAGGGAACTTTTTGTGACCACATTTTTGTGGTCAGGCTGTCGATCTCTCTGCCTGAGGCTCTGTTGTCTGTTTTCTCTTTTAAACCTCTCCTCAAAGCTATTTTAGTGCAACAGGATTTTCATGATCTATTTTTACTCTTTTTCATTTTAACAACTTGATGACTGTCTTCTGTTTTAAGCTCTTTTATCCTTTACATTCACAATTTTGTTAGTTTATTGTCTTTTGGTTGACTTTTCTTTCTTGTATCTTTTGGCCCATGATTGAACCTGCACTATTTGTCAGATTGAACGCAGTTGTAAACTATTTTGTTTTGAACAGCATTGACAATACATGCAAACAAAGGAGGAAATCCTCAAATGTGAGAATTTGCTGCTTCTATCTTTATATCACTGTAATACAAATGTCATTGGGATTTGGGCTGGTGGTCTGAAAGAGCAAGCAATTTAAAGAAGTCACCATGGGCTCTGGCAAATATGGGGAAAATAATCAGTTTGGTGCACTCTCTATAATACAACTCAAGCGTAGGATGTGACTGTAATCTTCTGTTGTCTGCATCAAGATGGCATGTTGTTTATTTCAGACCCAATCCAGTCAGGGCAAGACTTGCCATTAAGTTAGAAAACATGCAGGAACGACTGTACAATGGTGTTTGCCAGTGCTGGTTCTGCTTTCTGATGTGCCTGCCATATCCAGTCCAGACAGCATAGTAAGCAGTGGGGAGCACAATCGTCCTGCTGATTTTCTATTCGAGCAGTAGTTAACTGCAATCATTTGGTGTCCCAAGTGAAAATACGTCTGTATTAAATGGTGAGAATGAAAACCAGCAGGAGTCTGAGACATGACTGGCAACTACCAGTCTAGAGGGCTGATGGACTGCATTGACTGCATTTATATAGCACCTACCTTACCAGCCAAAGTGCTTTACAGTTTGCCTCTCATACATCCATTCACACACACACACACACACACACACATCCATAATTGGTGGCGGACCTGCCATGCAAGGTACTAGCCTGCCCATCAGAAGCAACTTGGGTTTCAGTAAAAGTAGGAAGGACCTAGTCAGCCTGTTCTCATTCCCAGGATGTCAAATACGGCAGCTTGGTTAGCGGTCAGTAGCCATCGGCTTCAGATTCCATTTAGAGTCTGTATGAGACATAGGCTACTGGGGTTTCAGCTAACTTCAATATAACCCATCCACAGCAATGATGTAGTAGAAAGGGCTAGAAAGTCCTCATAGGGAGGATGGAAGGAGGGCAATGGATAGGTCAAATAAACACAGGACTTTCACCCAGGGACTGCTGTTCATGTCTTGTGTGAAACTAAAAGTCAACACAGAGTTTTTCTAACAACATAACAAACCATCATGTGATATCTGTGGCTAGTGACATACGTGTCACATACATCACATGACAAATGACATGTGAAATTCTTGTTAACTTACTTTAAGTCATGTATTTGCCCAAACCATGATCATTCTTGATCATGAGTGGCTTTGTTGTGTAAATCTAAAGTAGTTTTGGTGACGAAACCTACATTTCCTATCAAGAGGGAAGTTTCTTTTGAAAACACATGGCATGAGCGGAAACTGACATGCCGTCACTGAGCTTCCAAAACTTACACTAGAGGGGCACCTAGAGTGTCAGAGTTTTAAGTGTAGGGCCACTGACCAAATTGCTGGATTTGACAAGTTGAAAGTGAGAACTTGTTGTAATGGGTATATTACAATTGCAAAATGTCAAGACAAAAGTAATATATAATTGGTAAGTCAACACATGGAAAGCTTAGAGACACAAAAACACCCTCAATACAATAAGTAAAACCAGCACAATAGTGCTGTGTTCCACATCAGGGTGACATTTACCTCAATAAACTTAAAAACATATACATCAGAATTATTTTAAAGGTTGTGAAATGTTGTAAAGGAAAAAGGCCCCATCAGTATTTCTACTAGGGCTGCCACTAACAATTATTTTCATTGTCGACTAATCTGTCGATTATTTCTTCGATTAGTTGACTAATCATTTAATCGAAAAATGTGTTAAAATGTTGAAAAATGTTGGCCTGTCTCACCCAAACCCCAAAATTACGTCATCTAATGTCTTGTTTCATACTCACACCAAAGGGTTTTAGTTCACTGTCACGGGAGAGTGTGTAAAGCTGCCAATATATGAACGTAAGAAGCTGTTATAAGAGAATTTTGGGGTACTTTTATAGTACTTTTCTATGAAAAATGACTCAAACCGATTAGTAGACTACTAAAATAGTCACTGATTATTTTAATAGTCGATTAGTCATCGATTAGTCGACTAATGGTGGCAGCCCTAATTTCTACCATATAAAATTGATGAATAACATTTCATGTGTTTCTCATCTTATCACAATTCAAAATCCAGTGTCTAAAAAAATTACTTTAAGCACATCAAGAGCATCACCGAACACTTTGAGCATAAATTTATATTTTGGTTCGTTCTAATTCTGCTTAGCATTTCAGGGTTAACTCTAACCTTCTGTCTACATTTGGATCACACATTGTGTCTTTACAAAATGTATCTGCAAAGCCATTAAAGACACACACACACACACACACACACACACACACATACAGGCTCAGTCATTAACATCTAAAATACATACAACACATAAAAATGTATAGATTCACGTTTGCAGTGCTGTAAAAATATGAATATATTGACAGATCAAAAGAGGAAAGCACTACATCTAGGACTGATGGAATATAATACGCCTATATGTAGGGTAACCTGTGACACCATTAGTTGCCAGGCAACCAGGATCACTCCTTAGATGAAACACCTGCCCCTCATCTATCAAGTAATCTCAGCAGCCTCTTCGCTTCTCTGTCACACCTGTCTCTCTGTCTCTGTCTCTGTCTCTGTCTGGCAGGTGGGACTTCAAGGGTGGAGAGGTGGAAAGTCGGGACGGGGGAAGTAAAAAGATAAAAAAAAAAAAAGAGGGATAAATGGAGAGATGGAGACAGTGACACACAAATGAGATGATGAAGAGAACAGAGGTTTAGTTGGTCATATGAGTAAGGCTGCCCTGAACAGCATTTTAGGCGCCTCTAAGCTCTAAGCAATTACTGACAAACATTCAATGCTTCAACAAGACACAACAGGTGTTTTGGGTTGAGGGGTTGGAGACTTTAGTAGGACTTAGCATGGCAGTGTGTGTGTGTGTGTGTGTGTGAGAGAGAGAGAGAGAGAGAGAGAGAGAGAGAGAGTGACAAAGGAAAAGAGCAAGGGAAGGTGGAAGGTGGACTATTGCAAGCAATGTTTCTGTAATAGTTAATAGTCACTTCGAACACTGTGGGTCAGGCCTCGTCTCTAGATGCAAAGCAAGTGCTTCAATACAGTTGACAGCTGTCGATAGCCTTCCGCAGTTCTTGTCACATGTACCTTTTCTTTGTAGCACTGCCAATTTAATGCTTGAAGCGGGGGTCGATGACTGCGCTGATAACACTGACCTGTTTCATGTCTGACATTTGCCACCTCCTTTCGGTTCTCTCCACCTTTTTAGTGGTGGCAGATCAAATCAAAAATTGAAGCATTCGAATACTGACATTGGCATTTATTACAGTGGTAATGATGGCATCAGACCCTGTCTATACGTATGCAGATATTTTTGTAAACTAGAGTTGACAGAGATATTTTGTAAAATGAAGGTTGTGTGGAAAGAATTATTTTTCTAAAACGGGGAAGCATATCCATTTAAAAAAATATCGCTATGCACAAAGACAAGGCCTAAAAGCTTTGAAGCATTCAGGTCAGCCAAACAAGTAAACCAATGCAACACTCAACAAGATATATAGATGGTGATGACAGATGGATGCAGTCAATAGTTCATTGCACATGTGATCAAAACAATCACCACCATGTTTCCATTTGGCAAAGAAATATCTGCTGTGTCAAATATTGGACACAAAGTAGCCTGCAGACAGAATACAATCAGTCTTTTGTGAAAACAACTACAGTATATGAGGTACAATACGTGCGTCTACTATAGTGTGCATGCATGTAGGTGAGAAGCTGAGAAGGGGACCGGTTCATATGTGCGGTGTGTGTCTCTCTACAGTCCGCGTGTTCATATGCTGTAGAACAAGTCATTTCATTCAGCACTACAAGCATCACAAAACCCCCGAATGTCCCAAATGCGACACTTACAGCCTGTCAGTGGCTTTATCTCTGTGTGAGTCAATCAATAGGGCCGATCAATAAGAAAAAGCCCTGCAGTCAGGGCAAGAGGAACCGGAGCACAGGAATACATTCTGCTACTCTAGAGAGCGAGCACGACAATGCCGACAATAATAGTCACAATAATAACTACTGTAATGACATCAATATGACTTTGGCCAACAAACAGCTAAATCTATAACAGAAGAACAGTGACACTAATAACAAGGAAAGATTCATCTACGTGAGTGCAGGAAACGTAGCAGAAAAAAACATCTGCAGCTGCTGTAAGAGCAACATAAAACATCTGCAGAACCGACAGCAGCAACACAAACGACAATTTTGGATTTACAACAGCAACACATGACGAATATCAGCAATAAAAACAGTAGGAAAGATAATAAAACCTCCCACAGGAGCAAAAGTAATGACACACTGCAAACAACAACAAAATCAAATCAGTTCGGCTAAACTCAGCCATGGGAGTCGCTGACCACTTCGCTATTTTAGTCCACTTATCTACCATGAATCAACACAAATGCCATGCTGTTTTATTTTTTTCAGGAATGAAACACAGGATGAAGAAGAGAGAAGAGAGAGAAGTAACTTCTCCTTACTACACTGTGAACTTGAGAAATGTTGAGCTTCGTGAAAGGTTTTTTTTTTTTGTGTGTGTGTCTGTCATTTTGAGATTCATATATTATTTACGTGAGTCATCTTGTGTCATTTTAATCTCCCACTTCTTTTCTTCAGATAGTCATTTTGATTCCACAAACAGTATGGCACAGATTTACCCTTACTACTATGATGTTAGTAAGTACAAAACATGTATAAGAGAGCAGATGCTATGCCTTGGGCTTCAGCTATCAGCTTTTTTTTTTTTTTTTTTTAAATAAATCGAGTATTCTACTGATTAATCAGTTGATTAATCAAGTATTCGGATGAGAAATGCTTTTGTTTTATGAAAGAGCAAGAGTATATACACAAAAAAAGAAAAAAACAGGTCTCTTAAATGAACAACTAATTTGTTTCTTTTTTTTTTTAGACAACTCATCATTTTTAACGTTTAAATTACATTCAATATTTAGGCTCCAACTGCACCTTACAAATTCTATGCATCACTTCTGAATCTGTATCCATAGCCACTCTTGGAGATGATCTGACTGAGAGGATTCAGGCCTATGCAGAACAGCCAGGGGACAGTACAGCACCTTGGTATATGCTGCACTTGATGGGGACTCCAGTGTTGTTTTCCTGGCCCCCAAAGTCCCCAGATCCTAATCTATTCGAGCATATGTTGGGCATGCAGGTACCCCACCTAACAATGTACAGGACTCAAAAGATCAGCCATCAATACCCTGACAGTGCCAGACAGCACAGGACACCCTCCTGTGTTCATGCCTTGACAGGTCAGAGCCATGTCTGATCCGAGGAGGCCCCACGTCGATCAGGGGTACCTCTGGGGTACCAGCATGTCTCACAAATGCTCAATCAGACTGGTATCTGGGAAATCTGGAGGCCAGGTTGACACCTTGAGTTCTTTGTGACATTTCTCAGGCCATTTCTGAGCAGTTTTCATGGTGTGATATGGTGCATTGTCCAGGACCAAAGTTTTCCCAGCAGAACACTGCATTAAAACATACTGATCAATGTCACTCACTTGACCTGTCACTGGTTGCAATGTTTTGACTGACTGGTGTTAACATAAACTCTGAGATCTATCATTACCTTTCATGACCATGTGTCTGTGACCACTGCAACTTTACACCTGTCTACAGAAAGACACACAAAGGTTGCCTGCAAAAACAAATGAGTGAAGCTACACCTGCACAAATTAAAATAGATGTAGCTGTTCACCATAACAATGCAATGACCTTCAAACTTAAGTGGTAAATGCATTCAAGCATTGTTGTATAACACCTGAACAATGAACCTTAAACACAATCTTCACAAAGATTGCAAGTACTTAAGCCGAATGTCAAACCTTGTTTGCTGTATGGAATCTCTGGCAGATTATTTAAGGTTATTTACTCTTCAGGCTATAAGTAAAGAGGACACACACACACACACATACACACACACACACACACACACACACACACACACACACACACACACATACATACATAAATACACACCTCTGCTGCCTATCAATAAGGTCTCGTCACACACACACAGAGGGGTACTTGATACTGTTTTCTAATTAAACCAAGGCTCTGTGTCCTAAACACAGCTGCCTCACCTCCCACGTTAATCTCTCGAGGGACTTCACACACACACACACACACACACACACACACACACACACACACACACCAGTTGCAACTGCTGATAAAAACACCTAAAAAAAATCACTCACACACACAGTTGTGTGTCCATTGTCCATTGGATTACTGACAGCAACACAAATGTGCTCATACAAACACACACATGCACACACTTGTAACTTCTATACACTGACACACTTGTACACTCACACACCCTCTTATACACACACACACTCACACACACACACACACACACACACACACACACACACACACACAGAAACACCTGTCTGTGGCAACAGTCCACAGAGATAAGACGACTGACAGGAGCTGCTGGAGCCAAAGCTGGGAACCATGGGAGCTGTCAGGCTCATTTCCCTGAGCCACCTCCAGGCTCACGCACACACAAACAGATAGACAGACACATACACAAACACACACACTTGTGATGATATTGTATTGACTTAAATTCACTCCCTGGAGCCATTCTCTTACCATAACTGTCATACACTGTACTTCATCCAAACCTTCCTCTAACCTCAACGCAACACCAAACCTGCTGTAGCTTCAATCTTAAACCTGCGACATATGAAACGTTGAGCTGAGCCAAACTGTAATTCTAGCCTCTGTCTTTAAAATAACACTTCCTAATACGGTGTGAGAAAAACAGTCACCGCAAGTCACCAGCTGGCCAGGTTTTCTATTCTTGTGTAGAACCCACAATAGAAACAGCAGAGATGACATACAATCTTACACAGGGTCTAGATAAACAAAGCAAAAGCACACACTCGCTCCTGCTGATTTTCCATGTAAATAAGCAGAGAAATAAGGTGAAATAAAATGACAGTTTTTTGGGATTTTTTTGAGGGGAAAAAGACCAGTACAGTTTCAGTTTGACAGCCACTCATTGTCAAGTCTGGAGTCATTTCATTTCATCTAGAGGCAGACATACTCCTGAATACGTGTATGCCCTAAGGTTGTTTATGTCAGGATCAAATATAATGAACTACCCAGTCACAGCTGCTGGGCAGGTCTACAGGTGTGATTAATGTAGGTGCAGTAGATTTCAACAATGCTGGGGAGTAATCAAACTAGTAATTTAACTACATTTTGCCGCAGCTTGCTGATAGTTCAACTACATTCACATTTTTATAGTAATTCAAGCATTCCATAAATTACTTTCTTGCCATTTTGTGTGTACAACTTTGTAAAACTACAAACATTTCTGGGCCACAAAAGGAAGTATCTGTATTGTAGTTGAACCCCCTTTGACCACAATTAGTCAGAAGTTTTGATTATTGCTATTTATGAGCAAATGTTAGAGAAGTTTTTTCATGCTATTTTAAGTCACCTGGCAAACTGAGTAATCCTGCTTGGTGCAGCCCCCCCACCTGGACTCTAGTTTCTGAGGACTGATGGACATTGTGTACAAAACCAAAGCTGACATTTCTTGTACTTTTCCATGAGTAGTGGGGTATTTTAATTTGGGGGGGTTATGTGTGACCTGTAAACAAGGGGGCACTAAACTCAACTGAGCAACTTTTTTTTTTCTGAATCTTCATTTCTCCCTCCGGTAGCTTTGCTGTAGCTCAGCCTCTTCCAGTGTGAAGCAATTAGTAGCTTGCAAGGCTATGCTTTTAAAGTAGTTTCCCCAACACTGAGTGTCAAGACACCATTATTCTCCTTCAATCATGTGAGCAGGTCCACCACCTAAAACCTACTGTGCTTCCGGACGTCTCAAACTTAACCTAGACCAAGCAGCAACCCTCTGGGGCTGAAAAATGAAGCCAACACAGAAGTGCCAAAAACTGCATTTCCATGAACGGTTACTTGTAGCTGGCTCCAGAAACCAGTCAATCCCCATAGACAGCCATGTTAAAATGCCCAACTTTAAAGCATAATTAAACATGTTCACAGCCTGGTACAAAAAACGGTTTCATTTTTTAAAGTAAATTTCGTGACAACTGAACGGGGGATTAATTTTTTTTATAACTTACTCATTCACATTTAAAAGACTTAACATTATGCATGATAAAGGGCGGGGCGCTGTGAGTGACAGGCTGTCTGCCAATAGTGTCCTCGGCTTCTCAGTCAGATCCACCCCTCGCTCCTCAGCAGCACCACCCAGCAAGCAATAGTCGTGATTTAAATGTATTGGCTATATTTAGCTTCGATTTAGTTTAGCTACATGTAACCCAAATCTAGCTGATTTAATTTTGAAATTGATTAAATGTAATTTTTGCAATTGTAGATGGCGTGATGGATGATATTCAATCACATATGGAGAGTCAACAGTAATTAAAATATGTTTATCTCCATTTTTTGGACATGGTCTCTACATAGCCGTATAATTGATGACATCTACACTTTGGCTATGGTTAGACGTCTACCAAATTTTCACTGACAGCCCAAATTCAGCCGTGATTTAGCCTAGATGTCAGGTCTTCATGTGGATGGCTATTAGACATTTTTTAAACCAAAAAATGCTTGCTGGGCAGCCTCTCACCCAAATATGGTTACTTCTGGCTCCAAAAAGCCAGCCAGAACACAAGGCTTCAAAACAGGAGTCCACAAACCAGTGGGTGACGTCATGGTACTGTAGCTACATCCATTATCTTTACAGTCTATGATCTAGACCTACCTTGATCATGAAATTTTCAAAGTTAGCTCTCTGATTTTACAACTGCACACTTCTTAATGTACATCATATACCTGCAGCTGCTTCACAATAAAATACTTACGATGGCATCAGAACCTCATGCAAATTATCAGATTTCTGGCTGACAAATTGTGCATGACCTTGATTCAAATTTAATGTCTGATCATTTAATAAATAGCTATTGATATGGTGCATCAATTGAAATAAAATTCACTAGAGGCACTGGACAACCACAATGATTTCCACTGGCTACAGGAAATCACTGGTAGATTATAAGATAAAGCAAGGAGAGCCAGACAACGTTTAGCTACAGCTAATGATAAAATGGATTTCCACTCTGTTAGTGAAGGAGACAGTTGTATTACATCTCATTACATAGATTACACTCTGTTTAACATGAATGTTAAACAGCTAAATTAATGCATCCATCTCCTCTGGCTTACACACACAATAAAATATGAGCCGTGTTATGGCATTTATCGAGTGTGTTGAGTTGAATCAATTTAGTGCAGTAATGCAGCTTAAGTCCCCATACCACTCTGAGTCATCATGTGGACATTATTTGCATTTCCTTCTTGATTTCACTTGAATACACTCTTCTACCAGCCTGGTAAATGTAATTTTTGAAGCTAAGATACCGCACTTTACATTAACTGTTAAATAAAATAAACGTCCTTCCACACTCCAGAGACATGTGATGTACTGAAGACTCTATGTGAATGTGATTCTCTTCATGTGTCAAACACTTGTTCAGGGTGCACTCTGCCGCTCACCTATTACGTGCTGAGATTGGATCTAGCCCCTCGGAAACCCTGCACTGGACAAGCAGGTATGGAAAATGGGTGTGTGCATGTGTGTGCGAGACTCAGGATGACACTTTGAGCAGGGTGGACGTGACCTCTATGACTATCTACACTGTTTCAGCTGCACAGTTTCAAGTGTGTATTGATTCAAAAGAAGTGGAGATGAAGTGGAGCAGGGTTAGGAAGGTCTGAAAGCAGTGTTCTCCACTCTGTATTTGCATTTGAGGTTATCTCTTAATGATAATCTCGTGGCGACTGGTTTCCAGGAGAGTCTCCTTGATGATACTACAGTACGTAGGTTTCTGTTATGGTATGCGGTTATCATCTTTTTTCAGACAAATAAAGTTTATTCCTTGAGAAATCAGAAGGTTTCCCCTTTGCAATCAGGACCAAACCAGTGACTGAATTCACATAAGCCCCAAACCAATAATCCCAACAATTATTGATTAAAACTGCTGAGTGTATTATCAGAGCTCCACAAAGCTTACAGTAATCTCTATTATAAACTTGCCATTGGTGGTGCCGCAACCAGAATTCTAAGCTCGGTGATTGAATTTTTATTACCTCAAAACCACCTGGGAGCCAACAGTTAACGTCTCTCGTCTCTCACACTTTCACCTTTGACTTTTTATTAGAGAGACAGATTTTTTTAACACGGTTGCTCATCTTTTGTATGGATGATTCTGCTGGAAGAGCTTCACGACACCCAAGCTTTGCCAGTTGCCTCATAATATTCATGCAGAAAATTAATGGAAGCATGCAACCAAAGATTCTTTGAGTTCAACAGTTCAAAAATAATTACATGCTTAATTTGCACTACAATTAGAGGAGAAGTGATTTTGCCGTGGGTCTGCAGAGCTCCTCAACTTAAAGTGCTTTCTACTAAGGGTGTAAATCACAAGTTTCCTAATTTCACAATGTCTGTCATAATCAGTTCAATTCAATTCAAGGGCATGTGGTCGATATGAGAAGATATCAGTTAATTTCCTCATTGTCTTCTTCTTGGCTGTTGGCGATGGGGGCTAACACTGTTTGAATATTTAGGAAGGAAGTGTGCTTGGATGGAAAAGGTACCACAGACATGCCATGGGAATTTCAAAAGTAAAGACATCTTAAAGATGCCGGTACACACTGATGTTTTTTTGTTGTTGATCACTGAGTCGATAGATCAATCCAGATTCATGAATCATCACACCCAGATGGTAACCCCCCATGGCTGAAATTTGAAGCCAATGCGGAAGTCCCAAAAACTGCATTTCCTTGAATGGTCACTTGTAGATGGCTCCAGAGAGTCAGTCCCCATTGACACCCATGTTAAAATGCCCGACTTTACAGCATAAATACTCATTACAGCCTGGTATAAAAATGGTTTTAGTCTCAATAGCTAATTCCCCCCTTCATGACAACTCGTCACATTTCGGGTTTACTTGACCTTCTACTTTATTCTACTTACCTTTGACCTTCTTTGTGCCGTCTAATGGTAGAAAGAGCACAACACATTAATCCATGTAAAAACAATATGGCAGCCACCTCTGCCAAGTCAGTCTGCAGACGATCCCGACACAAAAGTGGACAAGTTCCAAAATCTGAGCACATTTTATGGTTGAAACTTGTTTATTGATTGATTGATGATTAATAATGTGTCTAGTTTGATATGGCAACAACTTTGACCGATTTTAGCAACAGTAACAAGCTAAGTTGCTTTTAATTAGGAAGTACTTGTTTGAAGACATTGGGATTTTATTATCATCTTGTTTGAAGACCAACTTAATTATCATTGACAATGTTTAATTATTTTTATACCTATCAGGTCCTACTGATCCCAAATCGCTAGGACAAATTAAAAGTGCATACCAAACAAAAGTTTGGGTCTCAGGAGGCTATAACTCATGTGTTTACATTTTATTAAGGCTCAGTGTTACGCATATTTGAGGGCTGGGCCACTTGAGTGACTGCCTGTGAGGTGTAGACACAATCAGTGGGTCAGATCCAGCCCTCATTCCTCCATATCTCCAGACTCTCACCCAAATATGGTCACTTCTAGCTCCAAAAAAACAACATGGCAACAGACAAAATGCCAAACTCAAAACAGTAGTCCTCAAATAAATGGGTCGCGCCACTGTAACTATGTCTATTTTATACAGTCTATAGTTACAGGCCTATAATCTACACTTTTATTGGTATGTAAAACAGTAAGTGATCTTGTTTATAAAAGCAAATTTAATACTATTTATTATCTCCTACTGGAGTACATAACTTGTGCTTTTAGCTGAGTACTTAACATTCAATTCAGGACTCAGAGAGAGGAGTCAAATGCAGATAAATCAGTGAATTGAACGCAATTAAGCCGAATGTTTAGCTGAAACACACACACTCTGCAGATACACAAACACACAAACGCATGCAAAAGGATGCAAACACAACACATGATGGTTTCTCTCTGCTTTCTCTTTGCTTTCACTTCCCTCTCTGTCTCTTCTCTCTCTCTGAATATTTTAGTATTGATGAGCCCATTACTGATGATAACACAGTGCAACGTCAGCATCCCTTCTCTCTCTTTCTCACACACACACACACACACAGGCATACACACACACACAAACACACACACACACACACACACACACACACAGTCATCAGGAATCAGGTTACAACTCTGCTGCTGCTGTGTACTTTTGTGCATTTCTGTGTGTGTGTTTGTGTGTTCAGCAGGAGACTGGGGGATCTGACTTCCTGGCATCAATCCAGTAAATTGCAATATTTTTCAGGCTGAAGACCGTTCACATGCACAGCTGCTGGCGCACAAATACACACACCCAAATACAGATTATGAGGGAAATGCGTGTTGGCTGCTAAAATGATGAAAGATAATAACAGCAGATAAATAAAGTGCACTGAATGTGAGCATGTGCTCCTCAAAAGGCTATTAAAAACAACATGAACACATACAGCAACATAAAGACGGAGCACTGGACATTATACAACGAGAGTGAATGTGGGTCTAAGCTTAGACGGACTACATGGATGTGATCCCTGAAACTGTAGAGCTTGGTCAATATTTCTGATAAATAACTGGCTCTCAAAGCTACAATCCAGGGATCCAAGACTCGCAATTATGGAAACCCAAAAGGCTTTGGATTTTGCTGTAGCTTGGTTGTATTTGATCACAATGCTCAATCACAAGGGAGAACACATCCCAGCGGGTGCAGGCATGATATCAGCTTTACTGTATTTTGTGACAGTAACGAACTTCATGACCTTAACTGATCACAAATACAAAGTCTCCGATTCAAAGCGATCCCAGCTTGAGGGGAGCAGGTGAGACCAGCTACTGAAACTAATTGTATGTCAGAGATCGTTGACGTCCACCTGGCAGATTCATTATCCTGCCACAAGTCTGGTTATTTTCTCCTAGACTGGCCAACAAATGCCCAGTGTAAGAAGCTTAGCCTTTTCGGACAAGCGCTGGTGAGGTGAATAAAAGCCATTATCCTCCAGTGATTTCCCTTATTGGATTTAAACCAATAATGAAGGAAGAGCACATTAGATGAGGATTTTTCAAACAGACCAAGAGGGGTTGAAATTTGATATTAGGGAGTTGTCTCTAAGACTTTGTACAATCACCATTTAATGACATCACAGTGTTATGAACTGCAAATGATGCTATTCAACCATGAGAGAGGAGGAACTTATAGCATAAAAAAACAATGAGTACATCGAGACATGTCCTGAGGGAAGCTCTCACCTTACAGAATATATAGTACGCTGTTTGATCAGCCACGCGCTGTGATCATCATCGCCCATTTCTGCAGCAGCAGATGCGTCACTTAATTTGAGAGCAGACGTTGTGTGTTTACAAGGCAAACTTTCATTTCAAACAGGAGAACCCTATTTCAATACGAGGAGGGCTCTACTTTATTAGCTGACATTAAGTCAAACACCAAGTGTGGCCCTGACATTTAAAAGTTCTTTTTTTCTCCAGACAGATGCAGCAGAGAAGGATCATGACAAACACACACAGACTGAACACCACCACAACTAATGACTTTACAATCACCGTAGAGTTTAATACACACATCTCTGGAGGGGAGAGAAGTTAGCCTGGCAAGATCATCCTGATAATGTGGGCTTAACATCCTGTGTCATTCTCTGTATCAATCTGTACTCTGAGCCGCCCCAAACACTTTCCAGACATTCAAATCCAATGTGGGCAAATCATGGATCCGCACTGTAGCTGACAATTCAAGCTGCCAGTCAGGGACTGCATTGTAGCCGATGATGTAAAAGTAGGTCGCAGCTTAAATAACAGTAATGGTGGCTCCCGAAGCAACAAGCACTAACTCTAACGTTAGTAGAGTAAACACAGCAAATATAGAAGTTATTGTAGACATAGAGTCAATAACAACAATTAAACAAGAACAAGAGTATGCACCCACTGAGTTTCTCAGAGGAAAAGACGCTTTTGCTGTTCCTCAGACTGGATTCAGCAAAGGCTTGATTAATCAACTGGCTCTGTTGGTAATGAAGAAGATGTACATCCTCCTGAAGGAGTACTCCTGCTCACTGAAAGTGTTTGGGGAGGCATCGAGTCCAGACAGATATAGACAGCTAAACAGTGTTGAGCATTGGAATGGTCTTACCAAGCTAGAGAAAAGGAGCTTTCTCAATGCCATCCGGAGAATGCCCTGGGCTGGGTAGCAATTATTTGACAAATTAACACCTTTTCTAACTGATGCATTCGATGATTCATTTAACTCACTTAATTACCTGTAACACTCACCCAGGCCTCAGTGTCATTAACTTTAAATATGGTAGAGCAACCCTATCCTGCTCAAGCTACGGCCCTGCGTCCGCTATCTGTGGCTTTAAGCTATGGCTCTGGAGTCTTTTCTACCTTCCATCATCTCCCCAAATCAACAGGGTTTATCCAAGATAGGTGGCCATTTTTCCACCTCTAACCTCAACTGTTTAATGTTGTATATAATCCCTCTACCTCAACTATACCTGAACCCATGATCTCACCGGATACAGAGAAATCCTTTGACCAGGTAGAGTGGAACTATCTCTTTTTATACATTGGAGGGATTTTGCTTGGTTGAGAAACCTTTCTCTTGGGTGAAACACAATCAAGGCACAGAAGGTCCATGTGGATGTGATTATGCTGAAAGTAATCAATAATAAGAGGATCTCTGCCTCCCTTGGTTTCCGGCCCCATACTGTCGAAAGACAGGTTGATTTGTACGAGCAGAACTTAACTTTATGAACAGATATACCTGTGACAGCACTGGCCAAGCTGCACATGGTGGTTGCTCTGTGCACTTGCTGCTTAGTTATACACAGGCCGGTACCATTCTTAGCCTCTCCCTATGCTTTGTTTCTCACTCAGAGCTGCCTGTACGACACTCGGTCATCGAAGTAGCGCAAGGACTTTTATCGTGCGAGTGGCAGTCAATATCGGCACATGTGAAATAATATAATTTGCTCATGAGCATGTTTAACTTACATAAATCTGACGCCATACACCACACTCACTTACCTAAGGCTCAGGCCTTCTAGGATCTCTAGTGATGCTGACTCTACCTATGACTAATGTCGTCAGACGCCTGCTACCCATGCCCAGCTGTTTTGGTGGTGCCCTTCTTTGCACAGTTACTGGTCCAGAATTTTTAACACCACATTCCAAGTCACCAAAACCCCAGCTTAACCAACTGCTATCAAAACCCCATAGGAGTCTCTCCCCCAGCTCTGTCACTCCCAGAATACAAAGCAGACTTCATTGCCTTTGTGACTCACTTAGCCAGCCCATGCTTAATACTGTAAGGGGTTCCTCTGACAAATTTAATAAAACATGAGGTCCTTTTTTTATCAACTTATCCTGGGGAAGTGAAATCCCTGCTGTCCCAGATTGAGAGACATACATGACATCTTTTGAAGTGTCTTGTCTAGTTGTGGTTTGATTTACTTACTTATTTGTTGTGTTGCCATTCGAATGGTGACCTAGCTGTTGCTTTGTATCTGTTTATATTGGCTTTTTCTCCTTAGTAATGTATTTCTTTTTGTTAATGGTTCCCCTGGTTTTGTATTGCTGACACTATTGTGTATGTATTGACATGTATACAGGAAACCACATATTATAATACATAGATATGTGAAAATCCAATGTGACCTCTTGAAAACCTTATAAACAAAACTGGGAAAAAGTAATAAACACCTCTCTGAGACATTCTCAACACACACTATATGCTACACAAAGATAGGATGCAGCACTGGGCTGCTTTATTGCATTAATAATGATTGTGTCAGCCTCCTTTGATCCACGGCATGTATTTGCTATCCTGTGAAAACTACTTATCTCTGAAATGTCAACTTTTCATGAACAAGAAAACAGCCCCAGGGTCAAGAATAAACAACACTGAAGAACACCCTGGTTTTAAGCTTTGTGATGATGCATTCTGGGGGGTTAACGGAGAAAACTGCACATAAAGGGCATTTATTCTCAAGTTTATCTATAAACTTAAAAATCCCCAATTTTGGTGAAACACGGGACAGCACCTTCTAATAGGGCACTTGATATAAAGGGCTTATAAATTTAGCTTCATTAATGGTTAATAAATTACCTTCTAATGCATTATAGAATAGTTGTTAACCATTCATAAGAGCTAATTATGGATTACCAGGCTGTGAAACGTCTCTAAGGCTGGTGTTCATCCTTTTAATGGGTTATAAGCAGTCTTATATTGGTAATCAACTTATAAATGCATAAGTTGGCTGGTTTCTGTGCAGACCTATTTAACAAGGTAAGACTGACCCATTAAATGCCCATTTTCCACCGACATGGAAGCGGTTCTGTTCCAGTTCTTGCACCTGATTTTGAATCGTCCAGAGCCTTTTGACCAAAACTAACTGGTTCAGAACCCAAAAAGTTGGTTCTCACCTGAAACCAAAAAGTAATTTTCCTTGACATGAAGTGCAAAACCGTGACGACAACAGCGGGAATGTCATATTCTACCAGTTGGAAAAAGGACTGTAAATGGACCTGCACTTGTATAGCATCTTTCTAGTCATCTGACCGCTCAAAGCACTTTTTACACTACGAGTCACATTCAAACTGGTGGTCGAGGCTACCGTACAAGGTACCACATGCTACTCAGTCTTTAACACACTGATTGAACAGCCACTGGAAGCAATTTGGGGTTCAGTATCTTGCTCAAGGATACCTCAACATGCGGACTGGAGAAGTCAGAGATAGAACCGCTGATCCTCTGATTAGTGGACAAACCGTTCTACCTCTGAGCCACAGCCACCCCAGGAAGGAGAAGGCAATGATGGAGAAGTCAAGTGAGAAATTATCCGGAAAAAGCACATGTAGTCATCTCATTAGTAGTTGGTAAATGCTTGTTTGCTTGTTGTTCGATTTTGTGGAATACCCTCTGTTGATGACACATCCTTGATTACTTGGTTCCTTTGGTTCCGTGCAAAACTAGTGGGAACATGGGCAGGTTCGCTAGATAGCACCAAGGTCCCAAGAATCCTGAATGGTACCGGTTCAAGAACTAATTTGGTGGAAAAAGGGAGATCATTTTCCACAACTTGGTAACCCAAGCGCTTTTCTCATTAATGGCTTGTAATCAATAAGGTGTTAGTAAATAATTTATTAACCGTATAGCCTTCTTATAAAGGATGCCATATTAAAAAGTGGCACAAGAAGCTACAACAATTCAGGCCAAACTGTATTCTAGGATAATGCGGTTTGCCTTAAAGTTAGCCCTTTAAAAAAACTTGAACATAACAATGAAAGATGCCATAATGGGGTCTAGCAGAGCCAATTTATCTCTCCCAGTAGGGATATTAGAGGAAGAGTAGCCATCAGCGTGCTGTTATGATACCCTGAAAGATACAAACGCATGATAAGGTCAGTAAACTAGCTGTAGAGCAGACCACACACACTGTGGGAACATTTTAGTGATATTACAGTGTGATGATGGAGGTCAGCTACACACCGGTTTACTGACAGCCACCTGCACAGTTCAGCCGGGGTCCTTACTGCCGCTGTCAGGGGGGTAATGACACCCAGCAGGTCACACTCACACTACTACTTCACCACCAGTCTGTATTTGGCTCAACGCTCGGCGCCATGTGCCTCGTTCAGTTTGCGCGCTGCATGTGAAACTGTCAAGAAGCTTCAAGCCACAAACACAACACACACTGTACACAACATACATAGTTATTAGACACACTTACATCTCGGAGGACGGTGGCTGGCTACGGCAGAGGAGCGCGTGTCCGCACGCTTGTCCCATCGCGCATCCTGCCTCGCGCCTCCCCGGTTAACCCAAACAGCTGCAGTCAGGAGGACCTGGAGGGCGAGGGGAGGAAAAGAGGAGGGGGGAGGGAGCTGGATATGTGCTGGGAGGGGGTGAAGGAGGACAGACGATGGATGGATGGATAGATAGATGGTTGGGTGTGTGCTCCTCTCGCCTTCTCTAGTCTCTGTATGTGTCTGCCTCTCTTCGGTCTGCTCTCCGCTGCTGCTGCTGTCTCCTCTCGAGCTCTGACAGCGCGCGGGGATTGGTCGGGACCCGGTAACTGATACTCGAGCTATGGTGAGCGAGGATATAACGGCAGAGCAATGAGAGCGAGACAGGGGGGAGAGAAAGAGCTCAGCCGGTACTTTAACGCTCAACGCCACATGGACACATCAACAAACACACACGCGAGCGCGTCAGTCAAACCGGAGCTGAGCACGTCACTCCTCCGCGTGCGCTGACCAGCAATCTCCCTCGGGTCATGTCTGCTCTCCCATGAGCACCAGTTCATCCGTGGAAATCAAAGTCGTGTTGTCGTGAAAATTCAACTTTCACGGTGTGTCTTCACACCTCAGCTGCGCATTTTCACACAACTCCCACCATGCACACTTCTTCTTCTCCCTCTCCTTCTTCTTCTTGCTTCATATATTTTGTAGATCTGCAGCAGGACAGGACTTAACTCGTTACCTCTCCCTTCCCAAACAAAAAAGATCTTATTTGCTCCTGCTGGCAAGGTCTTACTATAAACCACATGTTGCACCAGACTCCACAGTGTCTATCACGGGACACAAGGTCTCAAGGTCCAACAGGGATCCTCTGCCATATAAGGCTTTCCCTGTACACAGAGGGAAGCAGCAGGGATCCACTACCAGAGCAATGCCTAGTGAAACAGGAGCCTTTTAAATCTTTGTTGACATCCAAGGCCTTTAAATATCCTCAGTGGCTTCAGATGTCAAGTGTTTTACGTTCTAGACACCCAGTAAGGAAGACAAATAGCATTTTATGTTAACAAAGCATCTGAAAATATGACACTGTACTACAGCCTGCAGCCATGGTCCACCTACAGTACACAGGTGTTCTCAATCAGCGCTGCCTGATTAGACCTCTCACTCAAGGCTGTGCGAGCATGTGCACACTGTGATTGACTGACAGATCTGTCAGGCTACTAACACTGATCTGTTGTTTCTGTTCATCATCATCATCTAATTATTATTAGTGAGTGAGTTTGGTGTCCCAAGGAAATTTCTACCACCCAGCTCCAACCTGAGCAATCAGCCATAACTGCAAACACCTGTGTGAATGTGCACCGTCATATTTTCCTGTTTCCTTTTAGCACAATCCTCAATACTGCTACTATTTTACACTCACCGGCCACTTTGTTAAGTACTGTTCAACTGCTTCATATCGCAAATAGCTAATCAGCCAAGATTGAAAATTGGCTTTAAAATGATATACAGATGTCTTTAACTTCAATGAAACTGTGCAAAACTAAAGCCTGACTGGCCTGCCCCTGATCAGAAAAAAATCGGCACATTACTTTGTGTCACTGTAAGAGCACAGATGTAACTGCTAACATCAATAATCCGTCTGTTCCATCAAGTATCTCGGTAAAGTACATCTGGGAGCCAATGTGCACAACATCAAAACCCTTGAACTAGCACTCTTGTTATAAACACCATTGTTATCAGTGCTACCTGCGCTGATGTGTTAAAGTTCTACAGTCAACAACACACTGAACAAATGTTGACAGTGCAGTACAGCAGGTCACTTATCTGTAACAACAATAATATCTCTGACAGGCTATTACAGAAAGTTCAGATGTCTCGTGGGCTCAAGGGTGCAACCAGCTCCAAGAAAATGCTAGATAGAGGGTTGGCAATGGACCGAACTGGTGGTTGCTAACTGTGGTGGATTACTTATAGCTGCAGTTTCAAGAATGTGCCGTTATAGTGTGCTGCTATTAATGGAAGATTTAAGAGGTTTTAATGTCAGTTAATGGGTAAATTGTTAGAGGTAAAACTATGCAGTCGTTCACAAATAGCAAGGATTAAAACCATATTCATTTTGTGACCAATTGTAGGGGTCCCAACCCCACCCCCCTTTTGGCAAACATTCAGTTAAAGCATATAGAACTTTAGACTGGGATACGCTTTAATTAATTTGTGGATAGATTTCTTGTTGCATATGTGATTACAGGTTCCTTTTTTGATCAGTTGTGTCTTTTCTGAGACAAATATAAACCTAAGACATTACCTAAATATCCTCTGTGGTAGTGACAGGTCCCCACAGAGAGTGTGTTTATTTATAATTTGTGGCATGTGGATGATTTCCTAATCATTGTCTAAACAGACAAATCTGATTTGAGCCAGACTATCTCACCGAAATAGACAAAGACCAGAAGGCGTCCAAAAATCAGATTTGTTGTGCCTGTGTAAATTTATCTTAGCATCTCTGTCCGTTCCCATAAATACGTCCTGCAGTTGTTGATTTAGATGATGCTCAAACATCACATTCAAACTTATTTCCAAAAAGTAGTATAAGAGGCTAATTTGGACCCCAATATGATGGTTTCTTCTTCTTCTGTCACGTAGGGAGTCACCAGTCAGAGGTATGTGACACCTAATTTGATGAAACTCTAATTTAAAATATACAGGGGGACAATGCAATGTCTGAGAAGCCCTGCAGTTTTAATACAGGCATCTTTAGGTCACCTAGCAGTAGCTGTCAATTACAGGTGAGGACAAGACAGAGGGAGAAACATGGAGGAGGAGATGACAGAGAACGAGAGTGTGACAGGGAGAGGTGGGAGAGGAAGAATAAGTGAGTGTGAAGGAAAAGAGTCAGGAGAGGGGAGCTGCCGCAGCGAGAGGAAGACTGTGAACCTTATTATTGCTATGTCAAGTTTGGGAGTGTGTGTGTGTGTGTGTGTGTGTGTGTGTGTGTGTGTGTGTGTGTGTGTGTGTGTGTGTGTGTGTGTATGCGCACACATCACATCTGGTGTGTTGGCATACAGATCTATGCTCAGCTGTGCCTCAATTTGTATGTGTGTGTGTGTGTGTGTGTTTGTCCATCAGAACTCGTGCGCCTGCAGGCCCCCGGATTCAGATCAGTCACTACGGGCAATCACAGATTCTCCGCTGGGACTTGGGTCAAAGAAATGTCTGCAATGGACACTCTACACCAGCTGGAGAAAGTATTTTTACCAGTAATTTTTTTTTTAAAGCACATCCTCTGGCATCAAGAAATGAACGGCATCAGCTGTGTCTGAATTGACTGATCTGATGGGATATATGACCCCAACCATATTGTAAAAAACAGGAAGCCTCAGCAGGGAAGCAAGACAGGAAGCAACAGCTTTGCTGGTTTTAATTTTAAGATGAAACCATTAAAATTTTTAACCCTAGTTCTTTCATATTTGACAGACACGATCTCTAAAAACTTTGTTTGCATGTATAAGCAAGACTAAAAGTCGTCAGCCACCCTAGCAGCTCAGTGAGACTGCACTTGCGCTAACGTAAGCATGCTAACATGCTCAGAATAAAAATGCTAACCTGCTGATGTTAAGCAGGTGTGATGTTTAATGTGTTCATCATGTTAGTTTAGCATGTTATCATGCTAACACTTGCTAAATAGTATTTAGTGTTAGCATGACACACAAAGTGCAGCTGAGGCTGATGGGTGACCTTTTTGGTCACACTGTAAAGTATTTTGACCTGATGATGGAGCTAGAGTAGTAGTCCTCAGTCAGGGGTCCCTAAAGGGGCTCTGGGAGGGAAATGGGATCCAGTTTATTTTCATTATTTTATTCACTCTAGAAGTGAGTTTAGTGTGAATGAGTGTAATAAGAGTGACTATTCTGATCATAGGTTTCACTTCCTCCACGGTTATCTCCTCAGCTGTAGTTGAATTTAGAATTCTGGTCTGAATCGTATCTAACAAGCAAAATCTATTTAGACTGAGGTCACTGACGTGACATGTTATCAAATGGGGATCTGTGACCTAATGTGTATCAATTTAGGGGTCCTTGACCTGAAATAGACTGAGAACCACTGAGCTAGAAGAAATGTCAGCTCAGTGCTCAAAGTGGAAAAAATAAGTGCTCCCTTTATTTACATGTTGTTATGGGAAGGGTTTAAACTGACATACTTTTCAGGCCTCAACTCTGATAATGTTTTATTAATATTATGAAGATAAATTACAGATGGATTGATAAGAGCACAGTGTGCTGACTATATTTAGAAGACATAACAACCATAATGCACAGGTGACAGATAAGTTCAAGTCATCTTAAACACTGTTGCAGCAGCTAAGATTATAAGTTAAGTTAATGGTTCAAATGAACCATCAGTATAACAGTTCATTTTCAGAACAAACAGGGAAGGATTCAGAACTGCTCGAAGTACTGGACCCGAATTTTTTAGGATATGTGGTCACCCTACTCCTGGGTAATGCAGTTTATTTAGGGCAACTATGAATCGCCTCAGAGAACCTGATATGGAGAGTGCAGAAAAGTCATGGTACAAGTGCGGGCACTGTGTACATGTGAGCATCAGCAAGCACTGGGTCAGCTGGATCATCAAAGTTATTAGGATCCATCCACTGACTGTGAGCGTCTGCAGAACATTTTGTGGCAGTCCATCCTTCTAGTTGTTGAGATTTTCAGTCTGGACCAACCAACACACCAATATTGCCAGCTGCACAGCCATGCTGTTAGCTCAGCTAAAAATAATCATTTTCATTGTCATTTCTTTAGACTTTTAATTGGCTGTTATATCTCTTCATTAAAGTAGATATTTTTCAGTACAATCTCATCCTAAAATTGAGCTGTGGCTGCAAATTTAACCTTTACAACAGTGATTAGTTGTCTAAAACAACACCAATGAGCGGTTATGGTTGCAATAATTGCACAAAAACTGCAAAATCCTTGTGAGATCAAAATTTGGTAGATCTTTCACACAGTGCCTTGTGGAGAGAGAGCCATCAGACTCAGAAACCAACATGCTGTCAGTACTCACAGAAAAATAAAAACGATTAAAGGCTTTCCAGCACAGAGAGGGACAGTGAGAGGCAGCAGCTGTAATGTGACAGCAGTGTCTGACCAGTGCTCTGCAATAAAGTGCAGTGAAGCTTATTTTTATGAGAGCTGAAGTTCCTGTTGTTCCAGTCTCTACTCAAACACACTGAGCGGAGCTGCTGCAGTAAATATGATGAGACTGATGAGCGAGGCAGCCAGGCACAGCTATGCTCATATTATGTGATTGAAACTAGAGCAACCTATTAATGTGAACCCTAAACAGACTTCTCCTCATTAAAAACTGATTTGTTTGTTACATAAGAATAAAATTAGATACATTTCAACCCCCCTGAGCCCGAATCAGATGTGTTGAAAGTGCAAAGCAGTGAAATATGTTTTAATCTGGCAATAAAAAGCCAGACAGTGTGTGAGATGTGCTTCAGTTTATGGCTCAGTGGGATCAATATCACACTACCAGACTTCGGTGCTTGTCTTGAGTGTCCCACGGCAAGGTCTAATCAAGGTCTGTGAATCAGATAAGAGAGGAGCAAGACAAGACAACTCCCCTGACATCAATATCAAAGTTTAGTGACCGTGAAACCAAAATCCTTTTGGTGTGACTCAACAAAGCTGTGCAGCGAAAAGAAATCGTGTCACGCTTCACTTGATTGAGTTCCCCAGAGTGTTGCTCCCCTATCAGCTCCTTGAGTTGATTACATCAGAACCTGATTAGACCTTCTGCCCTCAACCTGAAGTGTTTACTGACATTTATGGGCGGCTACATCTACCAATCGTTAATACTTCCTGGAATTTGAAAGTGCCGACTGAACAGAAGCTTAATTATTTATGATTCTTTCTGGGCCCGTGGCCTGATTGGTAAATAGCTCTCTGTTGAGCCATAATATCAGTGATAATGCCATCTTCCAACAGGCTGCAACACACAGAAAGTGTCTTGCGACATCACTTCGAGCTATAATGCCTGCAGCAGACATATGGAGTGACAATATGGTTGTAAATATTTGGGTATAAGGGCAAAAAAGATCAGGGTAATTAAAGAGTCTTGAAAGCTGTTGGTGAAATGCAGCCTGTGTATCTCTTGTCCTTACCTGTCCTTCACATGGAAAGATTTATCTGCACTCTCAGTTGGAGCGAGATCAAATCACACACTGTGGGTCGGACTGAGCAAAGCTGGCAAAGCTGTGGATTTTTTTTTTCTGTGTGTTTATTGCTTGTATCACTCTGCCTTGCTTGACACAGTCCACTTCCTTTTCTCAACAAATACAAACAGACATGTCCCTCATGATCTCCTTGACAGCGATAGTGCCTATTTTGGCACTAAAACAATCCTACGAAGCAAGCTGCATTACCTTGTCCAAACAGCACAGCCCTGCACCTTTTCTTATACTTTAACTCTCACTTGTTGTGCCCACATGGTGTCAGGTTGGTAACAAGCAACAAATAACAAGCAGCAGCAATTTATGAGGAGTTCTGAATGAACTGATTTCTGCCGGGCAGCAGAAACAACCTGTCAACGCACCACTGACTCATTATCACCTTATACTGTAAGTTTATATGGCAAACATGCTAGCAAACAGTGACATAACCAGTGGATATTGGGGCTACATTAAAGGGACAGCTCACACCAAAATCCAAAATACATACTTTTCTTCTTACCTGTAGTGCTATCTTACGGAAGCGTATTGCATTCACTTGACAAATTTAAAAAAAATCTGTTTTAATGAGTAATTTTTTCTGTTTTTCTGAGTATTTTTTTTTTATTTTTCTGTTTTTCAGTGTAATTTTTTCTGTTTATTGTGGTAATTTCTTTTTCTGTTTTTCGTGGTAATTTTGTTTCTGTTTTTCGTGGGGGTTTTTTTGTTTTGTTTTTCAGGGTAATTTTTTCTGTTTTTCTTGAGTATTTTTTTCTGAGTTAAGAGAGCAATAGAACAACAGACGCTTTCATTCCTTTCTTGAGAGCTCGATATAATGGAAGCAAAGATGACCCGCTTGTTTAGTTTAATCCAGTTTTACTTTGTTTTGGGTTTGAGACACTGGGAGATACTCTTGTCTTTAAGTCATATAGATGGTGTTATCATTAGTTTGTCGACTTTACGCAGGCACCTTAAGACTTTGTGGTTGTTCTGACGAAAAGCCCATTCAGATCTGCTGGACATTACAGTGTTTCTCCAGAATCAGTTGGAGACATAACCCAAAACAAAGTAAAACTGGATTAAACTAAACAAGCGGGTCATGTTGGCTTCCATTATATCGAGCTCTCAAGAAAGGAAAGAAAGCGTTTTTTGTTCTATTGCTCTCTCAACTCAGAAAAAAACCTCCCCCCACACACACACACACACAAAAAACAGAAACAAAATTACCAAGAAAAACAGAAAAAAATTACACTGAAAAACAGAAAAATAAAAAAATTACTCCAAAAAACAGAAAAAATTACTCAATAAAACAATTTTTTTTTTATTTGTCAAGTGAATGCAATACGTTTCCGTACTATCTATCAGTGTAGATTGTTTTGGTGTGAGTTGCTGAGTGTTGGAGATATTGGCCAGAGAGATGTCTGCCCTCTCTCAAATATAATGGAACTCGATGCCCCACTCTTGTGGTACTCAGAGCGGCAAGAAAAAAAAGATAGCAATGTCTCCCTTCAAAAATCCTGACCTGGTCACTCAGGATAATCCACATACCTTGTTGTGATCAGTTTCATGTAGGAAATATTTTCTTTCTACCAAATTACACCCACCAACCGTATCACGACGCAGGAGGAAGTGTGCATCTACTGCTAACTCACCTAGCAGCGCTGAGCAAGCTAACGTTAGTGCTCAGCCCATGGATGTATAAAGAGAACTGGATACAGCGTTAGAGGTGGAACTCCATTCATTCCTATAAAAGTTGCTCAGTGGTGGGGCGTCGTTGGCTTAGTGGATAGAGCAGGCGCCCCATGTACAAGGCTGTTGCCGCAGCGGCCCAGGCTCGACTCCAGCCTGTGGCCCTTTGCTGCATGTCATTCCCCCTCTCCCCCCCCCCCACACTAAACTGTCCTATTGATTAAAAAAAAAAAAAAAGTTGCTCAGTGGTGCATGAAACCAAAGACATTCAACTTTGTATGAAATAGCCTGGATGATCGGCACTGTTTCCACGTCATTAAGCCCGCAGAGCAGGCGCACCAGAGACTAGAGCGCGGCTCGGGTCACATTTTCCTGACTGAACGCAACCTGATTCAGAGACATTTATAACCAAGCCTGGTCCGACCCCAAATGACTTTCTGATTTTTAAGTCCAAACCCAACCCAAGCCCAACGCAGTTTGTTACCTGACGTAGTTATTGTTATCATGGTTACAGCTGGTCTGTTTACTGTGATCACATGTGGAGAGTATGTAAATGACCTTCAAAAGGCTGCTGTTACGCACAAACATGCTGCACGCACACAACTGGAGCGGGGCCTGTGTTGCGTTCAGGCGTTGTCACATGAATAACGAAGTCCAGCACAACACAGCAGCATGTCAAGTGGGCCGAACCTGAGCAAAATTTATGATTCGGTATCCAAACCCATTGGGTTCGGAGGGGTCCCGTCAGGCTCGGGTCGGGTATCCACACTCTGCTACAGACTTCCACCAGCCGTGCCAGCTACTTCTGGCTTAGCATTTCACTTACTTGAATGGGAATAAAATTATTCAGTTGTGTGGCTCTTCTAGACTTGTTATCGGACTGAATGGATCAAATTCTGACAGTAAATTGAATCATATCACAGGGGTTGTGACACTCAAAAAAATCCAACTGATCTAGATCCACTGATCTATAGGAAAAAGTCTTTTTGGGCCCACTTGCATCCTGTGATGGACTCAGAGGAAGTAATTCCACTGTTTGGCCACTTCGAAAATTGGCCTCAAAGCCTGGCACACTTCCTGGGGATCTAGCTCAGCCAAGGAGTGTGCCATTAATCTTGTGTTGTCACGAGCACAAGACTCTTGTCCATGAAGGGATGTGCACTTCCCTGTGTGCAGTGATATGATTGGTGGGTGTAGTTCTTTAGAAGGAAAATACTTCCTACATGAAACTACTCACAGCAAGGTCTGTGGAATATCCTCAGTAACCGGGGCTTGATTTCTGTAAAGAGACATTGCTCTAGTTTTCAAATGTATTTTTTTTGCTGCTTTTAGTACCGAAAGAGAGTGCCATGTAGGTCCATTATATTCAAGACACATCAGATGTCTCTTTTGATATATCCAACACTCTGCAACTCACACCAAACAATCAAAACTAAATAGCACTACAGGTAAGAGGTAAAATATTTATTTGTGATTTAGGGGCAAAATGTCCCTTTAATGTTTCAGTGTGGGGAGCTATTGGAAATAAATTGACTGCTAGCAAAGAAAATGAGCTCCTGTTGAGCTGACATGCTTTTCAGACATTTCTCACTTCTTCTATCTAACCCTCCTTATCTTAATCCCCTCCTTTCTCTGACTGTGCTCCCACTCCCTCTTCCCCTGCCTCCTCCCTCCCTCCATCCCCACTGTGCATGCTTTAATACCTTCCTGTAGCCCAAAATCCCTCTCCTTCCTCGTTTACTTCCTTCCCCTCTCTTCCTCCTTCCTCCTTTCTTCCATCCTGCCATTCCCACCACTCGTAAGCCGCCTCTCGCAGCCATCCAAACACAGCATTAACTGGAAACCCTATGGGCGCTGCCATCTTCACTTGATCTTCTGCGGTTTTATCGCAGTGAGTTGTAGCCCAGTGTTATCCTCAGCCCAGGGCTGAGTTTTCCCAAAACTAATTAAACCCCTTCTCAAAGTGTTCATCTTCTACATTTGGATTGCCTTGCTCCAGTTCAGGGCCAGCCAGCTCCGAGCTAAAATCACAGTCGGTCCACTTGAACATGTCTTTGTAGAATAGTCCAGATAGCTGGGCTGCACTGGTTCTACATTACGTTATGGTTAAAGTTAATTTCATCAGCCTCCATAATGAACAGAGATGTAACAGCCTGTTATTGAGAATGGGTTGCCTGTGGAAATTCATGTACATGCTTGCAGTCTCTGACATAATGCCTGCACATGTTTACTGTATGTACTGCATGCACATTATTCTTGCATATTTCACTATGATCTTTAACTGTGCTGACATTACTCTGGCCCCTCTAACTATGCTGCAGAACATCGAGTTGATTACATTATATCAGCAGATACAGAAAAGAAAATATGCTGTGAAAAGTGATGCTTGGCGCGACATTATACAACTCCTTTTTTTGTGAACTGTTTTCTGTGTGCATATTTTAATAATTTCAACAGCCAGGCCACGTTTGATGCATAACTTATCAGGGCACCAGAAAGGGCTTAAAAAGCATCGCTGCAAATCAAGCCTCAGACTAAAACTAAACTGTGCTAAATTAAAGCTCAAAGCAGGTCACTGTGACTACAGATTGTAACTGCTGAGCGGCAGCTTTTTGTACCAAAGACTTATTTTCAGCCTTGCTTAGTTATTCCAAACAACTCTCACTGAGTCAAAGTAAACCCCATGTTTATGCTACACAGTTTCTCTAATCACCCATATGGCTATAGTCACTGTCATATCATCGGTGGCTGCCTAGGGTGCTACCAAGAGGAGGGGAGCCAAAGTCACTCACTTAGAGCCTGGAGTGCCAAACGTGTCAGGTCCAGCTCTGCATATAATATCTTTGGAAGGGAGGATGAGTGAAAGTGACAGCAGCAAGGTCAGAGATTCTTTTACTAGTGAGACAGTGAAGCTACCTGGTCAGGGTCATTGCTCACTCTGGATTAAAGAGTCCCTAAAATGTAAACTGTTGACTGACTGGTTTGTGTTGGAGCCGGAGACCTCAGGCAACATAAAATGATGCAATGTCAGGCAGTACTTTGTTTGAAATGGAAACTTTTCTGGGGGGATGTTGTGGAGAAATTGCAAACATTATTCAACAAAACATACAGTGTTTGAATTTCATGTCAGCACAAAGCCAGCTGACCACAGTTAGTCATGTGCTGAGCCAATCGCTGCCTCAGTTCAGCATCGTTTTCACAGCACAAGGGTTCGTCCTTTTCTTCTCTTCGCTTGTCACATGAACAGCTTCAACATTTTTTTGGGCTCAGCCAGCGGCACGGCATCGCATATTGTGCTGGGCTTTGACATATTACCAGTGGAATCTTCTGAACCCTGCAGGGGGTAGGCCAGCTATCACCAGGAACACATAGGCTAGCTCTTGAGCTTATTTAATTGTGCCTCTCTCATTGTCCTCGATAGACTGAGCAGGTTTAGTGGACTTACAGCCCCTGGGAGTCATTCAAGGGCCTTGGATGGTTTTACAAATGCCTGGAAGAAAGACAAAAAAGGGCTTGATAAATTACTCTATTCTCCAGGCCTATGAAAAAAAAGGAGACCAGTTTTTTCTCTTCACTTTGTCAGTGGTGTGTGTTTGTGTGCAAGAGAGAGAATATGAACCCTCTGAATGCTCCATCAACTGGGAGTTATGGTCACTCTGGCCTGTCATAATATCCTCTCTCTGACTGCATGCCCTCAGATTGTCATTCCCACTGAGTTTGTTGTGTGTGTATGTGTGTTAAGAGGGTGTGTGTGTGTGTGTGTGTGTGTGTGTGTGTGTGTGTGTGTGTGTGTGTGTGTGTGTGTGTCGGGGGGGAGCCAGATGGCTGCTGGCTGACTTAGCAACATGAATTAAAGGAAATCATATGAGACAGTTGTGCTTATCTTTTCACTAATACACTTCAAAAAGAGAGCCTGATACGCACACACATTCCATTCACACACATACACACACATGTTGGCAGCATCTGTGTTTGGGGGACTATGCATGTTTGCTTTTAATTCTGACAATTGCCATGAAGCCAAAATGATATGATCGGATTTCCAAATCATGTCAACAAGAAAGTTACATAAATATATCGGTTACATTCACCCTGTAGCCGTGACACCCATGAAACTGATGGTGCATTTTGATGTGTTTCCAGTTTAACTCTTTCAGTCCCAGCAACACTCCTGCGTTTCATTCACTGCTTTAATGAACTGATGTATTTCTTTGCCAATCTGTGGATCTGTGGCTCAGATGTAGAGCTGGTCGTCCATTAATTGGAAGATTGGCACATTGATCCCTGTTCCTCCAGTCCACATGTCAGAGTATCCTTGAGCAAGATACTGGAGGTTGCACCTTGTATGGTAGCCTTGGCCACCAGTGTGTGACTGTGTGTGTGAAAACATAGTGAAAAAACTGCTTTGAGTGGTCAGATGACTAGAAAAGCGGTATAGAAGTGCAGGTTCATTTACCGTTTACCATTGTAATCCTTCCTAATGCATTATTATGGCAATCCCAGCTACACATGACCATCAAGTTTGGTTGTGTCACATGCTCCTGAATTGTAACAGGTTAATGACACACTTTAGCTGGAATGTAGGTTAAAAGTTACTTTGCACTGTCAGTTTTTGCCTCTGATATTTATTGGTTATAACAGTATTGTGAGCAGAGGTGGGATCAAGTCACTGTTTTGCAAGTCAAAATAACTGTAAAGCCTTTTCATTCAAATCCTGAGTCAAGACAAGCAAGTGCCAAGTCCTAAACTTTGAGTTTCAAGCCCTGAAGAAGTCATAATGCTCTTCACCAAATGTAATGCCATTCTTACAACAAAGTAATAATATATTAAATTTACAAAAATAACAGCGTATCATGCCAACATCAAAGGACAGCTTATTTTGCCAGTGTCTGATGCCACAAGTCACTGCCCAAACACTGGGCTTCGTGTATAACAGTAAAACAGTAAAAAGAGTACTTTGATGTCTGACACGACATCAGCGGCCTTAACATACTTTTTAATCCTTGAGCTCTGGGGAAGGTGTCAAGTATTTTTCAAGTCAGAAGGCTCAAGTTCAAGTGAAGTCTCAAGTCATTGGTGTTAAAGTCCGAGTCAGGTTGCAAGTTTTTGATTTTCTGAAGGGGAGTCTAAAGTCATCAAATTTGTTACTCAAGTCCACACCTCTGATTGTATCTGTCACGTTAACCTGACACAATTCATTGATTAGTTGGATTTCTGTTCTGTTATGAACTTTAATATTTAACACCTTCAGATTTCTAATAAATGTATTTTGTAATCAATTGTTTTTACATGAACCTAAATCCTTCATGTGTATAATCCATCATACATCTTGGTTTATATATTTTGGTAAATGGTTAACATATGGCTTATGTTCACTGGAATGTAACGGTCCAGAGGTAATCATCCCTCACCTCTGTGACCTTTTCCTCACCTAATGCATAAATCTATGGTTTCTGCTCTGCAGCTACCTCTGCTGCAGCCTCCGTGACCTGCTGGTTCTTCTCTGATGAGTCTATGCCAACCTGAGCTTGTAAACTCTCTGTCTTCAGTCAGCACCTTCTGTGGCTACCACCATGACAAGTGCCGACCAACCTCTGGCCACAGAGTGATGCAGCTGCCTCCATGATAGAGGTTTTGAACAGGGTCCATACAGGCTCCGTGTCATTAACTTTGCTGGGAGATGAGAGATGAAGTCATTCTGGATACAATCCTCGAGGTGTTTGCAGCTAAACCCTTAATACGACTTTGGGCCCACTGAGCCTGTCGGGCAGCTCCCCAAAAACCAGATCCAACTCATCTGCTGACAGTCCAGCATTATTTCACCTGCATGTTCTGAGCAGTCTGTGTGAGTCTGATGAAACAGAGTCATTCACTAAGCTTTGGCTCTGTCTGCTTTGGTACAATGAACACGTAAGAGCCATTTAGGTTTTCCAGCATGTTATCCTCAGTCAGTGGCTAAAACTGAATAACGTGATTTCCCTTACATGTGCAGACAGAAGCATTCGATCTCGGCCAGCAAATTAAGACCACTTTACACATCACAGATTACCACTATTAAAGGCTCAATTGAAACAACAATACACAATGTAAAATAAACTACTTTTTGCACAGTGTCTCACTGGAGGTGTTGTAACTTCACAACCAGTTTTGATTTTTAAAGATTCAAGTTCTTTATTGTCATATGCACAATTACAGAGAAGCAGTCATTGGCAATGAAAATCTTACTGTAGATCTCAGACTCCCTTCTCAACACATTCTCACTCCAACCTTGTCACATATCAACATGTAGTCATGGAAATTCCACATCCAGATACGACATGCAAGATGCATTGGTTGTGACTCAAGTGTGTCAAGTTCTGCCTGTTAGATGCATTGTCTTCTTTCAAAATACACTTCCGTTTTCACAGGAAATTTACAGTTTACATACAGTCTCTTTCAAAATAAATGCACTACATCGGTACAACACTGTGAATCAAGCTCTTTTCTCCTTCAACATCAAAAGCATGTGGTTAGGTTTAGGAAAAAAACAGGGGTTGGCTTCATAATCTCAAGGGACATGAACACCGCTTGGTTGGTGTTTGTTGGACCTATTCATGTCCTGGCCTATTTACGCCTGATGCCACTAAGCCACATTAATCTATAACGGCGACCGGCAGCGTATCATGCCGACGTTGAAGGACGGCTTTTTCATGAGTGTCTGACGCCGCAAGTCATTGCCCAAGCGCTGGATTTCAACGACTTCAGAGTGAGACCGGGTTCATAGTTCCCCTGCATGCTTGGCACAGGTGAGAAGTTTCAGTTCTGCAACCTCACCACTAGATGCCACCAAATCCTACAAAGTGGATTTTCAAATATGTATGAAAAGAAAATCATGCAAGAAAAAAAATGGAAAACAGCTAAGACGTCCTCAAGAAGAAAACTTGTGCATTTCTGATCCCAAAAACACAAATCTACCTCTAAATCTTGATTTCTTTACATTTACATAAACTGAGGCTGTGATCAAATGCGCTGACTGGAGTAAAGAAGGAAGTAGTATAAGGAGCAAAAGTCAACCTAAGGAAGCTGATTGGGGTGATGGATGGGTCAAACCACATAGGACTTTCACAAAGGACACTGTGTGAAATCAAGTGAACTTTAAGTTATTTTAAAGTATGTCATTACTATGATTCTCTTCCCAAACCTAACCTATGTGTACATAAAATGGCAACGCCACAAACCATTGTATTAGGATACTGTAAGGTAACACCTTGTGAGACAGGGTACCATCTGTGAGGTTGGTGCTCTGGTATCTTTATTACAAAACTATATGCACTAAATCCAAAAACATGATAGTTTATAATGTGCTGGAACGTTAATAGAAGTAAACCATCGGGGTGTGTAATCCAGCCTTGGGTTGCTAAGTCATCTGATATATCTGATATATTTTTTTATCGTCATTAGTTTGTCCAAATGTACCACAGTAGCAGGCCCAGTTAACAGAGCTTGAGCTTCACAAGATGGCAACCCTGTCCAGAAATTATAATACAGCACGTCAACTTCAAATTCTCTATATCTTGAAAAGACTATTACAGCAATACAGTCTCCTCTGTATTTTACACATCACTTAATCCCATGTATCGTCTGTATCATAAAGTACAAGTAGGAATTATGCCTTAAGTGCAAAGTGACATGCATTGGCACACAGCACAGACACTCAGGCATCAGACTCTCACACAGATGGTGGCATTTGTTAGAAAAGAGCGGATATGTTTCTGCAGCTTAGTGGCAGCCTGGTGCGTCACACAGCGACGTACAGCACTGTGCCGTATGTGCACACACACGGCCGAGACACGCACAGTGAAACGAATAATGAAGTTGGAAGAGAGAGGGGATGAGGGTGGTGATTTTGTCGAAAGGAGTAATAAGGAGAGAAAAGAGGATTACGCCACAAAGTCAGAAGTTGTGCGCACATTAAAAAAGTTTGGAGAATCGTATTGGGAACAGACTGTTGAACTGCTGCAGCTTGTCTGTGTGTGTCTGTCCCTGTATGTTTAAGGACACAATCTGTGTTATTTTCAGCCCCTGTAAAATTTTTTTTTTTTTTGATAGCAGCCCCCCCTCCTTTACTGTGTGCAGAGTTTAGCCCTTTTTCCAAACAGATTACATAACTCAGAGAGCATAACCCAGGACTACACACACACATACACACACAAACATGCACATGCACAGGAGAAGGCCCTGTGGCGACATCATCTGCACAGTCTCTCCATATTCTCTCACGTTCCCTGAACAGAGCCCATGCTGCTTTGTGCTCAGAGGGGTGATCGTAACTGCAGACATACGAAGGCCTTCCTTGTCTGTGCAGTGTCTGTCTTTATGTCTTATTTTTCTCACCAATGTGGCTCAACCACTGTAATATAATAAAAAAAATCCACAGAAGTGTGCTTGGACATGCATTTCATGAAAGATGCAGAGGGCTATGGCGTGGGCTATAACCCACCTAATGAGCCAGTAATTTGTGTAAAACCCATGTTATAGAGATGGTTGTGATCACAAGACCGATGCACTGACAGGATGTCATAAATCAGTTCAAGGAGCCTAGTATGGAGCAGCAGGCAGGTTTAAAGTTCAACAAAAAGTGAGCTTTAAAGGGCCAGTGTGTAGTATTTGGCATGGTTTATTGTCAATCTGAATCTGAATCTAAATATTCTACCCATTAATATGTTTATATAAGTGTATAATTGCTATAAAATAAAATTTGTTTGGTTTTCGTAGCCTTATAATTATGCTTTTATACACACACACACACACACACACACACATATATATATATACATATACACACATATACATACATACATATATATATATATATATATATATATATATATATACATATAACAAGGGCCTTGCTTTAGAGAGGTCGCCATCTTGCGCCGCCATGTATGTACGGCAGACCGAGCGGACAATCCAGCCAGCCAGAGAACGCGTTTTGCGTGTATAAATAAACCAACGAAGACAGCAGAGAGTGTTAGTAGCTCGTCGATAGAGAGTAGTGAAATGTTTTTTTAGTTATAAAGTTTGCGAATGGACCACACTTACCACGCAACAGGAGAGAATGAACCTGAACCGTCATCTGCGAGGAAAAGAAGACGCAACTTCACTCCTTGTGACGCACTCTCTGCGGCGCTTTTCCTCCTGATGATATATCTCCCCAACAATGGCAGCAGTAGCACCGAATCCCATTCTGTGCATTCAGCCTCTCTTCTCGCCCGCTCAGCATCAAACACATGGAGTTCCTCATCTGTATGCTCCGGCTCAAACAGGTATGGCTCTGGGTCTGTGTCCGCTACAAGAAACTCTTCAAAATTGTGTTCAGAGTCGTCCATTGCAGCTACTATAGTCCGGAGATATTGCTAGGCTAAATAAACAGCTGAGCTCTGTTTACCGGCTACGCTGTCAGTCAGTGTGCGGGCTGCAGATTGGCGGAGCAGAGAGGGAGGGGATCCCCACTCGGTATGGTAAACGAGTATGTGTATGGAGTGTGTGTGTTACGCTAGAAGAGTCAGAGTTTGGGACGGAGTCTTTTACACCCTGGAGTGTTACTGGAGTTTTTGGAGTGCTCAAATAAACTGGCCTTTTTCCCAAACGCTCCTCTGGTCTCCTGCTCGTGAGGGATTCATTACAATATCGTAACATGGTTTAGATTTCTAAATAAATATTCACCTCGGTACTAGATAGACCTTCTCCTGAAAAACTCGTGCGCAAGGCTTTTTGTCCCTATGAGGCCACCGTCATTTACCCAACGGGAGGGGTGAGCGAGTGAGCCCTGCAATCTAGAATTTGACCACTGATGTCACTGTTTTCAACCCATTTTACACACTGGCCCTTTAATGTAGCTGATAAAAAACAAACAAGCATCCAGATCAAGCAGGTCACTGAAAGTCCAAATGAAAACAGAACCAAAACTAAACTGAAAATGAACTGGGATAATTCAATGAACTCAGGTAAAAAAAGAATCCAAAGAGAACACAAGACACCAGGCAGGAAATGGAGCAGGGAATGACACCCAGAACACAGGGGATTAGCACAGGAATGAACGCAGGACGAACTGACAAGGAACAAAGGAAAACACACAAGTATATACAGAAAACTAATAACAAGAACAAGACACAGCTGGAGTAAGAGGACATGGGCCAAAGGAGTGAAATGGATATTGGCCAACAACAAGGGTGTGGTGAGAACACTGGGGTGGAGCATACAAGACTAATACAGAACAGGTGTGAATGGAAGACTCTGGGAACAGGGAAGGACTAATGAGGCAGGTGTGACAGAAAACAGGCAGGAAACCACACAGAGACAGGAAGTAAAACCAGACATGACACATGAGGAGAGAATCTACAAAATAAAACAGGAAGCAGAATAAACATGAATGAATAACATGAAACAAGGAACACAAACAGAAAACTCCAAAGCAAAGTCCATATAACAGAATATAAACAAGAACCCAGGATTATGACACAGGAGTTCAGAAGTGGTATAAAGGCAGAGAGTACGTGTAGGGATGTAGGCTGGGGTTGTGGATAGGTCAGAAAACACAGAGCTTGTGGGCCCCTTATGTTGGTGACCTTAAGTTATTCCAACAAACATTTTGGAGATACATGGTCAGACCTCAGTCCTGACTTCTTGTATATTTTCTGTGGCTGTGAGGCTGTAAATTTCTTTCTCACCCTGCCATTCACTCCTTTCAGGCATGCTCACTCACTATCTCTAGGTGTCATCGTCTGGGTCTGTCAAGTGAGTCATCAGCTGATTCACAATTAACCAGCAGCACAGTGACATACCTTCTCTGTCAGCCTATCATCTTACTGCTCCTACTTTTGAATATGGTTCTTTCTTGCTGCACACCCTCCACCTACACCTCTACCTAGTCTTTACAGATTCATCAGCCTCAGCAGTCATCAGCCTCACAGTCATCAGCCACCACCACCACCAGTGTCTGGACTCCATGGGGGGATTTATCCTGCTGCCGCTCAGATGTCACAAATAATCTCCCTCTGGTGTCCAAGTGCCAAAGACTTCTGTGAAATCTTAATCAGAACAAATCATCTGTTAATCTGTACACTCATATTCTGTATTAAATATTATCCATATTTCATTCTTCTGTCTCTCCTGATTGAACTATGTGTAGAGCTACAGTATCCATTTAAAAATATGAAAGGCCCTATATCTACAGCCAGTGTTTGCCACAACAATTCTTATTATCAGGTGATTATCAACTAAGAAAAACATATTTAGGAATATTATTTACCATCTCTGCCCCTAAACCCTACACACTGGACCTTTAAATAAAACTCTAATGATCAGTGGCTGTTCTGGAATGGGGAGAGCCTAAGACAGGATTAAGACGTCAGTGAAAAACGCAAGCACAACACTGTATTGTGTCATCCATGCGCCTGAGGGAGGAGAAAAAGAGGAAAAATAAGAGGGAGATAACACAGATAAGGGAAAAAAAGATTTGCTGTCAAGACGTTTAAAGAGATAAGTTTTATTTATGCCGTTGAGTCAGAAGAGAAATGTGTTTGCTGGCATACAGATGACGCCACTACTGCTACAGCTGCCTTTACAATATAATACAGTGACATCATCCTCCCTGCAGTGCTCTGTGTGTGTGCGCTCATCAAGTCAATCAGGTTTAATTAAACTGTACAGTGATTAAGGGGCAAATTCCTCAGTCTATCGGCTTTTTCACCGTCTCCCATAAATTCCCAGGCACACACACACACACATGCGTACACACACTAGTGGTGCACTAGCCCACAGCATCTTTAGAGTGACTAATCTACTATTAGCACTTGTCTCCCAGGCCCTCCCTCCCTTCCTCCTCTTCCTCCCTCCATCCTTCTCACCACTCCCGTCCTCTTCCTCTGCTTCTTCTCCTCCATTGATTTTCAGCTCAAGGGGTTTCCTGATTGTTAGGGTTTAGCATCTCTTGAAAAATAACAGTGGTAAATATGAAATGACTAAATCTTAATTTATTGTCCGGATTTTCATCGATCTGCAGCCTGCTTTTCAGGCTTTTATTTCACCATCTTTATTTCGTCCTCGCTGCTTTTCTTTTCTTTTTTTCTTTTTTTTTACCTTTTTCTCTTTCCGATTTGAGCTGCTCTTCGTCTCATCTTTCCATACCTTCATGTTTTCTTTCCAATCATCTTCATCCTCCTCTCTCCCCTGTACCACCTCCTATATCTTCTATACCTCTACACCTTACCATTCTCTACTTCTTTCCTCTTTCTGTAATTTCTTCTTTCCCCCCTCACACCACCTCCTCCTGAGTCCCTCCATGGTGATTGTATCTGTGAGATAAGCTGGGTGTCAGACACAAAATGTTCTCCAATTTCTCTGTGTCTGCTGCTGGTGAGAAATGGGCAGAATGGAAGATAAAGTCAAAGAAAGCCTGCAAGGAAGGGAGGAAGAATGGAGTAGGGGAAAAAACAGATCCAAATAGAACAGGTAGAGGGGAGGACAGAGGCGGGTATGAGACGAGCATGTGGAGGAAGAAGACAGAAAGACATTTATATTTCATACCGTGAGCCATCACTGATCCAGATCTGCTTGTAATTGAGTAATAAGCCTATATAGGATGGGCTGAAATTTGGGGCAATACATTTTTTTTCTTTCTTGCAGAGTTAGATGAGATGATTGATGAAATTGTCATTGTGCATATGAAGCTAGAGCCAGTAGTTGGTTAGCTTGGCTTTGCACAGAGACTGGGAACACAGGGGAACAGCTAGCCAACCTGGTTCTGTATGAAGATGTCAAATTAAGACAGAGTCAACCAACACCAATCAAGAAAGAAGCTTGCATGCAACTATTCATACACATAAGAGCAAATTGTCAGTATTTTTATACAGATTTAGAGAGAGATTAATTAATTAATGAGCTTTAAAAAATGCTGGTGTTAACTTTGGAGAGAACCTTTTACACAGCCTGTTCAAGGGGGTAATATCACACCTTTTTTCCACCTTGCCGTTCTTTATGAAAAGGTACAATCACAGAATGTGGGGGACAGAGTTGTCTTGCCTTAAAGCCGGCAGTGGAAGTAGTAACATCAGCAATTCAACATCTGTGTAAAAGGGACTGCCAGCAGACAGGACCATGGACGGGACAGGTATGACACTTTGACAACATGTTATCTGTGTGACCCACCGCCAGGAGATTGAAAAAGCAGCTAGCAGCAGTTAGCAGCTAACTCACAGATGAAGGACAGTGGCTGGAAATGTCCACAAATTGGGAAAACAATAAGGTCAGAGAGCTCCTTGCCCTCAGAGGACAAGATCAGCACCATATAACACGGATGATAAATGACTAAACTAGAATTACTGTCTTGCCGTGTTTGCAAATTCGTCAAGTTGCACTTACAGTTTACATCCATGTCTCTCCAGACTCATACTTAGCCATGGCAACAGACAGGGCTTCAATTATGGATGCTGATGCAAAGAAGCTATAAATTCTAAAACATGGACAATTCACACACATTTTAAACCTGGCAGCACAGAAGATTTATACAACTAGCCCCGTGTCAAGATGGACACCCAGGATTAGTGTCACCAGTTCAGTATCTGACCAAATGTCTCCCCTCCTGAGTTATGTTGTTAAGTGTCATTTTATGCCACTGACATTTTCTCATTAAGTTCTCCCAACGTGTATGTTATATGTCACAGTAAAGGCTGATACTATTGTGTTACGTCATGCCTCTTTTGCTTCCATGATGTTGGCATGCTATCTAAAAATCACACTGGGGCGGCATGATGCTGCTGTTGTTTGGGTTTTTTTGTAGAATCACAAATGCGCCATAAAAAGGGACTTCATGGTGGCCCTATAGCCCATGTGTGTAAAAAGGGCTTATGCGCCTCTGATTCAGATGTTACCAACCTCATAGAATGGGTTAAAGGGGCCTGCCAAACCTATGATTGGGCTCAAAGGCCATTATCAGTCCAATAAATGTCTGTTTGCATATCTAATGTTGTGCAACAATCAGTTTTATTCAGTTTCACTTTCACTTTTGTTAGGCTTGGCCAGAAAAACTGCATAGTTAGGAAAACATAAGATGGTATGTCAATTAAAACAACCATCTATGGTTAAAATGAGTCATCACTGACTTTTGGTTTCATACGGGACACAAGCTCCACCCTCCTGGGTGAAAGTCCTCTGCACTTTCTCACTTTGCATACTGCCAGGCTGCCAAGCTCAGCTAACCAGCTGCTGTAGCTTTAGATTTACTGTACAGTCATGCAAATGGTCCCATCCTCCGCTCTAACTCTGATATAAAGTAAATAAACGTGTTTTCTAGAATGTTAAACTAGCCTCTCTTACATATTTAATAATGCATGATGCAACAGTCAACACATGAGTAGCCTGGTAAGTGAGATATTGTTCAATATTCATGTATCATCAGTAACAGACACAAATATCTATATTTTGTCAGCATCATGGTGAAGATTTTTGTTTTTGTTTCATGTTTGTTTGTGGCTGTGTAAAATGTGTTTTGTCAGTTAGAGGTGACCGAGGAACAAGCAGAAAGAAAGCAAACACAGGGAAAAGATGGAGGACATGCAGGGACACTGCGGGAGAAAAATAGCCTGCACACCAAACCTCTAAACGTGATATTTGGTCCCTGCACCTCTCCTCTTTAGCCGGGCTGGGGCAGGACAGCTAGACAGTCGTCGTCTGATTGATTGTGCAGAAAAGGAGAGGAGGAGAGCGGTTGCCATGGGGACGAGGTGCAGGGCCTTTTGGTTTTTTTTTTCTCTTCGAAAAGGACCAGTAATTGGTGATAAACTTGAAGGGAGGGGCTGGAGGGTGGTAATCAGACGCAGCGGAGCACAACGGCTTTCGCAGAACTAAAGAAGTGCTGCAGGACTCAGGAAATGTGTGTGTGTGACACAAGTCAGTTTGTGTGTGTTAAAGGCAGAGAAAGGGGCAACACAATTTTGTGTGTGTGTGTGTGTGTGTGTGTGTGTGTGTGTGTGTGTGTGTGTGTGTGTGTGTGTGTGTGTGTGTGTTTTCCAGTCAGCTGGAGGTGACTGAAGACAGGGTGTTAATGAAATGTATAAAAGGAAACTGTTCAGATGAACTGCATCCAGCTGAGAGATGCTCCGCGTGGCACTGCACACCATCGAACCCTCTTAGGATCACAGTTCACTCAAACTCAGTTTTCATTTGCAACCTGCAGGAGGGGCTTCGGGGATAACAAGAACCTCACTCACTCACTCACTCACACACTCACACACTCACACACACACACACTCACACACACACACACCTAGGAGCCATGCACAACAACTGAGGGTGCAGAGTGGGATGAGGAGAACATTATTTTGGTGTCTGAAAATAAAACAGCTACATAATATATATCACTGCAGGCCCAATAAGCTGTGTGGCTTTTTCATGTCGCTTTAAGATTTCGTGCTCCTCAGAGAAGCTGCATGTACTCTGCGTTTCATCTGTATGGTCAGAGAGCAGGCAGGCAGTCGTGTTTGTTTTACACAGAGGTTCGGTGTTGCTGCTCAAAAACCTTGACATTACTGGAGATTATTATCTGTCTGCCTGGAATTAATGTCTGTTGTTTGTCTCACAGTTAATTTAGTAGCTGCTGTGGAGCTTTTTGTTATGAAATTTTGGATGTTCACATTTCCATCCCTCTGAGCACTTTAGGGACTCTTCAGTCCTCTTGTGTTACTGTAAAGAGATTAAAAGTTATTTTCTGGGGTGCTGGTGGCTTAGTGGTAGAGCAGGCGCCCCATGCACAAGGCTGTTGCCGCAGCAGCCCAAGTTCGACTCTAGCCTGTGGCCCTTTTTACAAAGGCCTTTTACTAGCCTTTTAGATTTGTCTCTTTGTTCGGTTTGTGTTGTTTTCTTGCTTTCTTGTAGCACTTTGAGATTTTTTCTAATATAAAGTGCAATACAAATAAAATTTATTATTATTATTATTATTATTATTATTATGTCACTCCCTCTCTCTCTTCCCCATTCACGCTTGTCTGTCATATCCATTAAAGGCTAAAAAGCCCCAAAAAATATCTTTAAAAAAAAAAGTTATTTTCTGAAATTACAAAATGGTTGTGTTTGTCTCTTTATTTGACGACTAGACACCAAATCTGGATTTTTGCAATGCATTTAACTTTAAATATTAGGCTATTTAATTAATGGCCAAGTTGGGGGTCTTGCAATATATATTGTACATTGTGCAATGTCCCCAATTCAGTTATGCACAGGTACATGTTGTTGCATGTTATCTGTATCTCTATGAACTATCCAAAAACGGCAAAAATATTTCAATTAACCTCAACCTGTGATGACATTACAGCATCCCAGGAGGATAGGTGTCGTAGAAAGCCTCCTGGGCATGCATGGAGGGAGCAAGTTTATGCACATTCGTGTCTGTTCCTGCATGATTCTGCAATGCTACTGTAATTTTTGTGTTTGATATTTTGAGCTGTAGTGTTTCCAGTGTTCCTAGAGTTCATCTGATGCTCTACATCAATTTTGCTATTGCAATTTCTTTTTGTAGACATAAAATATGACTCTAAATATACTCTACATTTGGTAGGTAAACACGTTAAATTCAAATCAATATATTGCATCTAGTTGCAGGCCTGAAGGAGTTGCTGTAATGATCTGCTGCATTTATTAATTAAGGCCTTGTGTAAACATAATTTGGCTAATTCCTTCATCAGTATGTTGCGCACTATGTCTCATGCGTCTCATGGGATGAGCTCCCTTCTCTCTCATCTCTCCAGCTGCTGTTATCGCTCCACCATCTTGTTAAGACATTCTCTGACAGCAGTAGTGACAATGAAATGAAAGTGGCTCCCGACCTTTGTTTTTAAGTTCCCACACAAAAATGTGTTTTCCTATTGTGGCTAGGGGGCAATAAATGGAAAAAGTAGGAAGAGAACCGCCAATGCCACCTTGGGAATTACACCCCTGGAAGTACTTTTTCAAGAACCTTAAATTGACTTGAATGGGGCACAAACACAGGATCACTCACAGGCAGGACAACAGGTTTCCACATGCATTGTGCACAGATAATGGATCAGAGCAAAGCTGTTAACAACCAGCCACAATAGGGAAGAGCACAGGAGCCAAAAAGAATGAGCCCAGCCACCAAGGCCCTTATATAATCAGGCACTAAGTAGGGGTGTGGTTGGGGGAGGAGGCAGACCTGGGGCTGCATTCACAAGCACTTAAAAGCATGAAAGGACTACCCATCACACTGTGTTTACGTCCCCTTAAATGTCTGACCTCGACATAACTGATTTGTATCTGCACAAAGTTTGCCACTAAAGGTGTTTTCAAATCCCACAGCTGAAGAAGGCGATGTCTGTCTGTCTAAAATCTGTTTGAACTGTTTCAAAAGTACGCTGACAAACTAGATCAGCTACATCACCGATGCAAAAGCCAGTTGTTGTCTAATATGGGAAGCATATCGACAGGGGAACAGACTTTGCCACAGCAAAGAATCCTGAAACCTCCAGCGCAGAGCAGACTTGTCAATACAGAGAGCAAAGTTTGAAAGTGTAACACCCAAGTTCACTATCAGATAGCTACAGGTGAACCTTAATAGCAAGGCCTAACAGCAATATTATAAAAGCACTTAATTTAGAGTGTCTTGCTGCGAGGGGTGTGGTGCACCAGTCTATAGGCCCGTGCACTGGAAGTATACTATACTGGATAACCAAAATGAAAATGAAATAAACCCATTTTCAGACAGCTAACACCCAAACAACCCCAAGTGGCACATCAAACCTTAAATCATATCACTACAACTCAATAGGTGAACTCCCAGTGCGCCAGCCACTCCCGTGTCCAAAGGCCAGCACCAACTGCAACACTAAAAGATAAAACCCTACGTTAATAAGTTTAATTTACTATAACACAGATACAACACCATACAATGAATTACATTAATTATATAAAATAAACTGCAATCAGCACTTTGCCCGTGAATTGAACACAACACGTGTTAATCTTCATCCAACCACAGGCAAACATTGTTTAATATTAAATCACACTCATACCGTTCCTCTGCCACTTCCCCTTGACTGTTACGACCCTAAGTTGTTGGCAGACCCATATTTTCTAAATGTCATTTTTTGCAATTTCAAATACAACAATTCAGTATTTACACTTTAAAAAAAACAATGCCTCAGGGTGTGTTTGCCTTGATTGGCCAAATTTCACCTGGGTCCTAGTTTCCCCCTACTACATTAGCATAGCGAAAGTTTTGACAGCAGACATGGTAAAGTGTGCAGTTTTTGGATGAAAAGCAGACCCTGGAGCTTCCTTCCACTATTTCACAACCATTAAGGCCATGACAGCCACTGCTAGTTACAAGCTAACAAGCTAACGGGCTAACAAAAATATAAGCAAATAAAAAGATGCTAACTACACTTAGAATTTTGATAGTCGCAGAGAAGATTTTAACATGTTTTGTCAGTATTGCTAGGAAACAAGAGAATTGTGCCATACTAACTAAACATATTTTGCAGCATCAGTGCCTTCAGAGGAGATTTCACCTTTGTTTGAACTACAGGTTCACATTTTTTCTTCATGAGCCCCTAAAATAAGTTCTGAGGACACGACACAGCGGCTCTGAGTTTTTTAATCTCTCACCTCTCATTATCTTAATCAGGATGACAAGTTATTCGGGGATCCAGTACATGACAAAGAACAAAAGGCTCGGCAGAGGGTTGATGTGCTTCCCCTCTCACCTGTACATGTCTCTTCACATCTTTTCAATCTGCCTGACAGCTGCTTCAATCAACGTGTGCTGCTGAGCTTCAGTACTGATGTTAACAGAGACTAGAAAGAAAAGGCACATGCTGCTTTGGAAATGCATGAACGTCCTGACGCAGCTTGATACCACGAGCACAGCCTGCCTATCTGAGGTATGACATTAAATAAAACACGGTATGACCTCTGACCGTAATACCTTTTATAGTCAAAACGCTGCCAGGATCAACACCTTTGATGTGATCGCTGCTTGCTTGGCGGGTTTCCTTGACAACAAAGGGTAAGATTTCTGAGGCTGAAATGAATTTGTCAAGGTTCAAGAGGGAGAAAATGTGAAATGAATAGAACTGAACAAACAGGTTTAATCGATTATATCTGCAGAACTTGTCTAAAGCTCATCAGTGGAGGATTAGAAAGTTTTCCGTGGGGTGGCAGCCGATTCTGGCAGGAGGCAAAGTAATTATCCAAATCTGGACTGATGCCTCATGCAGCTAAACACTGCAGGTGGATACAAGAAGGTGCAATGAAGGACACAAGGTATGACCGATAAATATAATTTGCAGGTTAAAATCTACAGTATGCTGGAGAAAAGCAAATGATTAATGAGCGTTGTCGACAATCAAATCTTTTGTTGTTTGCTTAGACCACCAGACAGTAGAAAAGAAAAAGAGATCCAAACCAAGACAATAAGAATTACACAGTAAATGTAATATATCTTTAAATCAGTGCAATTGACCAGGTATGCAAATACTCAGCTGACATGAATTACTGTATAGGCGAGGGCCAGTAAATGCATCATCTGTTCGTCAGATGGAAACGCTATTATCAACAGAAACATTTCTCCCAGCTTATTCCATTTAAAAGCTGCTTATGGTTGCAGTTTTAAAAATTAAACTAAAATTACTGCCCTGAGTTTGTATGCCTCCCCGAATCAGTCAAGCTGCATTTACTGTTCACATCTACGTCTCTCCAGACTCATACGTAGCCGTGACTGCAGACGATGCTTCAAATATGCATGTTGATGCAAAGCAGCTATAAATTCTAAAACATGGACGCTTCACACATGTATTCAACTTGACAGCAGAGCCAGTCTATACAATCAGCACAGTTTCCCCTTCAGTTTCTGAGATATGACATTGAATTATGGCCAGAAAAGGGTTTTTGCAGAACATTATAATGCCACAGTGAAGTTGACCTCTGACCTTTTGGATATAAAATGCCATCACTTCATCCTGTTAGACATTTCTGTGAAAGTTTGTCATAATTAGTGTCTGAATTTTTGAGTTATGGCCCAAAATGTTTTGTGAGGTCACAGTGACCTTTGACCACCAAATTCTGATCAGTTCACTGTTGAGTCCAAGTGGATGTTTGTGCCAAATTTAATTTAATTTAAAGTCCCGCAAGGTGTTTCTGAGATACTGTGTTCACAAATCGCATACTGATAAACAACCCAAAAATATAATGCCTCCGGCTAAGCTGTCACCAGCGCTGATGCATAAAAAAATGAATAAATTTGCAGTTTAAATTAATACTTGTTGAACTGCACAAACTATTTCCAAACATTCCCGAGATTATGCTGATCCCGAGATCAGCATAAATTCAGAGTTCACAGGCTCCATTGTGTCAGACAAAGATAATGATAATAATACATTTTATTTATAGAGTGCTTTTCATGGTACTCAAAGACACTAATAGAATACAATAAAGCACACATATTAAAAGCTGCTTTGAAAAGATAATGACTGATTTGCATCAAGAGAGGTCAGTGCATTCTCAAATATGTTTAGGGGGAGTGTTCCAGAGGGAGGGGGCAGCTATGGAGAAGGCCCTGTCGCTTCAGGTTAGGTGCTAAGTGGTGGAGTCAGGAGATTGGCATCAGAAGAGAGGAGACTCTGTGGGAAGGAGTGTGGGGGTGGAGCAGGTCAGTGAGGCAGGAGAGGGCCTGGTTATGGAGGGCTTTGTGAATGAGGAGAAGGACTTTGAATTGGATGCGTTGTGGGACAGGGAGCTAGGGGTGATGTGATTGAGGGATCAGGAATGGGTGAGCAGACAGGCAGCAGAGTTCTGGATGTACTGGAGTTTATTTAGGCGTTTGGATGATGTACCATAAAGAAGAAGGAGAGTGATGGGAGGAAGAAGATTTTCTCAATTTAATTTTTAGAGCCCAAACCCCTCATACTTCCCCCTAGATTACAGTAACCTACAGTGAAAATGGAATAAAGGGGAAAAAACTCACTAAAATGAAATATGTTGGTGCTGTATTTGCTGTTGTACCTTCCAGTTTGCAACATAAGTTATCAGATGTGAAAGAACTAAGAACTAAGAGCTCTTTACTCTGTTACAAATAATTAAAAAATGTCACTCAAGTAAAGGTACTAACACGTTTGTACTTTGTCATTGTTCATTAATGTTGCAGCTGATAAATGAGCTTATTTTAATTACTTTATACTAGTCCATACCCATTGAGTACAGCATACCATACCATGACTTAGTCATACCAAAAATTAGAAAACCCCACAAAACATTCGGCCACAGGGAGAGCAACAGCGATCGGTTGCATTTTAGCCATTTTTAAGCATTTTTCTGTTGTTATAGCACCACCCAGTTGCCAATTAGAGTTAAATTTCTCCAGTCACCTTGAGGCGTCCTGTTCTACATATCTACCAGGTTTAGTAAGAATCCATATGGCGGGTAGGCCTAGATAAGAAATTAGCTCTCTAGTGCCCCCATTTTGTTTGATTGGGTCAATAATGGAGGGGTCCCCTCAGATTATGTGTGGTCATATGCCTACAAAGTTGTGTGGTGATCGGTGAAACACCTTTATGTGATGAGCCACGCCCTCCGCAATATTCATTGCCTTATAGAAGCTCAGTTTTAGTAAGTTTTCCAACTTTTGCCAAGAGGGAACTTTAGATATTGGTCCCTAGATTATGTTCACCCAGTTTCATGCAGATCGGTCAAACTTCCTAGGAAGAGATCAATTTGAAGTGTTTTTCAAAAAATTCAAAATGGCGGAAAATCTATATAACTGGAAGTTATGGGTTCTTGAGGCAAATTTGTTCCTCATGAGGAGAGACATCTCTGTGCAAAGTTTCATGTCTCTACGACATACGGGGCATGAGATATGCCCATTCAAATTTTGCAATTTCAATCGGTTGCTATAGCGCCCCCCTTTGGCCAATTGATGTAAATTGCTTCATTCACATCCTCCCACGACCCTCTACCACTGTGCCAAATTTCACATGGATTGACCAAGTCAGTGAGGAGAAAAACGTGGAACAGACAGACAGACAGAGTTTTCGTCATTATATAGTAAGATACTGCTGTGTAGTTTAATCTATAATAATAAATCATCATTCATTAGTGGATTATATTTTGTATTAACCTGAATCTTCAAAGTAATTTAAGTTGTTGAATAAATGTGGAGTAATAAATACAATTTTATCCTGTGAGATGCAGTAGAGTGGAGGTATAAAGTAGCATTAAATGGAAATAGGTTAAGTACCTAAAAACTCTATTCAAGTACAGTACTTGAGTAAATGTACATAGTTACCTGCCACCACTGAAACGTATACAAATAGTTGTCATTAATATTGAGAGAGTGGAATATAAACACCTTAACAGTGTATTACAGTGCATACGGACCTGCGATAGTCACTTTACTTTTGATAGTCCTGCAGTAGTTTTGTTTGTTTGTTGAATCATAGTTTGAGAATGTACTTGAGGTTCACTGTATCTTTGAGCAAACAATGGCCTCAGTCTGTCACGATGCACTCAAGCCCACACATGCTTTTCATCACCGACCTGAATCCGGCTGAACTTCACATTAAAGGAGCCTCCACGTATGTCTGCCGATGGGGCGCAGCGTGCAGTGGAAGCCAATTCTAGTGTCACTCACTCACGCTGTTCTTGTTGCCGCTGTGTGCTCCGAGTGGAAATGAGGGAAATTGGCTCACACAGGTGGATGTCCAGATTTCTGTGGGATGCTGCTGTCTGCAATTGTCCCTCCTATTGTTTGTCTGTTTCGGGAGTCGTGGCACACTGTGCTCAATGAAAATGTACATTTTTATTTTTGGGAGCTGGCAGGTGGGCTGGCAGGTCCTGGCAGTTGGCGCGTCCTGCCACCCTGCAGGTCCGCCCCTGAGGCTCACTTCCTCAGTTTGGACTTCTGTCGTCATCCCTCGGCTTTACGCAACTGCTGCTATGACCTATGTAATAAAGGCTCTTTTGGTGTGTGTGTGTGTGTGTTTAGGCATCCTCCTGTGTGTTCTCCCCCTGGTAGCGCTCCTGTGTGTGTGTGAATGGTATAGTGAAGGTCTCCTGTGTGTATGTCTCTTGAGGGGCTCTCCGGTGTGTGTCTCGAGGTACAGAGTGACCCTGATGTGTCAGCTCTGCTTAGAAGAATGAACGGAGAGCTGGTGGACCACCGTGACTCACTCACACACACACACACACACACAAACAGGAGACCTCCTCAGGGCTCTCCCTATGATCACTGTACCTCCCACACACACACTCTTGACATTTTTCCTCGAAGCACATCTGTAAGCTTCCATTTCATGGCTGTAGCATGACATTGTCATGAATCCCTCAGGCCTTGCAAAACTTTCTGCCCCTATATATTCATGTGTGTAGCCTATGAGCAGTGTGTTGTGTGTGTGTGTTTGTAGCCCAGCTTGTTCTCACAGTTAGCCTGTAGGGCAGATTTGAGTTTGACTGCGTGTGTGTTTGTACATTAATTTCATAAAAGCACTGAAGAAAAACAAGTGGATTACCATGAGGGCAAAGCAGAGCTGCAGGGCATCGACCTTTTAGAAAAACACTTTTTTTTTTTTTTTTTTAAAGAGTAAAATATGACTACGCACTATAATTATATTCAGAAACACAACATGCACACACACAACTAGCTGAATGTGTTTATTAGAGTTTCAGGGAATCAAAATCACTAAAACGCAGAGTAACAGAATAAGGAAAGAGACAGAGAGAGAGAATATACGCTGCTTATAAAAAGTATTCACCACCTTTATACTTTATTGTTTTACTACATTGAATCATTGTTGTGCTACAGAGGTTTGGACAGTGATTGACAAAAATATCTCTACTGACCTCTATAAATGTATCCAGAGTAGTTTAAGATATGAAACAGGAAATAACTGATTAAGTATTCACCCACCATGGCTGCAGCTAAGTGTGTGAAGAGTAAAGAAAGGTCTAAATTACCCTTGAAAGCGCCACGAGCTCCACCATGAAAAAAAGTAAAGACAGTGACACAGTTGGAAATCTGCCTAGAACAGCTGAGTGTGTAAAAAGGGCACAGACTTAAAAAATGTTTGCCAGAGGCTGTGAAACAAAGTGGCTTAAGATTGTACTGTCTGATGAGGTTTTAGACCATCATAGTTAATGCTATGATTGTCATAAGCTTCATATCACACATCATTCAACAGGGCTGAAAACTTGCATGCAAACAATTATTTTGTGGTTAATATTTGTACCTAACTTCTCAAAAAAAAGACATCCCTTGTGATTCAATGTTGAAAACAATAAAATATTTAGCACATGGAGGTGGTAAATACTTTCTACAGAGTGTAATCACGTCACTACACAGAGTGGAATCTTCTCTCGACTCCTGCTGAGGTCTGTGCTGGAGGGCACCTAATAACACACACACACACACACACACACACACACACACACACACACACACACACACACACTGCATATACACATTTTTCACACAAACTGTGCCTAAATGTGTTAAAAACAAACATTTAGCCGAACGTCATGGTGTCTCACCAGCAGAGGCGGAGCTCTCTACAGCACAGCATCTAGCGTCCTCTGCTGTCCAAATAAATAAGAAGTCTTTAAAACAGGGTAAACCTACAGGTGGTGAAGAGCTCGTAAGGCAGCTGCTGACAGGTTAATACAGTTAATACAGATTGTTTCATGGCTCCCCTTTCGACAAAATATATACAAGTGTGGACCCTAGTGGAAAGGATGATAGATTACAGTGCACTTACAGTTTCTAATTGCGCTGACAGATGTATCGAAGCACCTCTGTGCCCTGTGCTGACCAACAAACTATAATAATATACCGCTGCAAAGATAGTTGTGCATAACAAAAAAGACAATGTGACTAATGCATAATCTAAAACTTCATAAATACTGCTGGTTAATGACAAAACTGCCCAGGTATGTACTGTACATCTAAGCATCACAGGGTTTAGAAACGGATCTACAGAGAGGAGGCAGTGTGAGGACTGTGTGAGGACAAGAAGGGGGACAGACAAGACAAGATTTTGATTTGTATAAACTGACATGGTTTGTAATGTGACTCAGTGAGGGTGCACTGAGTTTATATGATTCTAGTAAGGGACAAGAGTAAATCAAGTGCTTCTCACAGCTCTCGTTCCGTCACTCCCCAAACACACGTACACATATCCACACATGCCGTATACACACTGGTGCACAAATGCAGACAAATGGACATACAGTTTTGCACAGTACAGTACAGGCAAAGGTCCTGCGGCGTAACAGACACAAATCCATCACAAGCCATCCCTCAGCTCTTCCTCTCAGTCTCGGTCCCGGTCCCTGTGGAGCAAACTCTGGGCAGAATCAGGTCACCGTCTCCTATGACATCAGCTTTGCTTACAATAGCAATTATTTAATTTTGAAAGGCAGGATCATCCCGACGGTTCTCTGAGCAATAGTACAGCAAGACAGCTGAAAGCATCACAAAATTATAAATCAGATTCAGCTACGACTGCAAGTCAATAAACTTTAATCTTCTATTTAAAAAAAATGCTAAGCACTCCATGCTTGTGCCTCAAGTAACACCACTAAGTCTTTTCTGAAATACGTTAAAAGGAAATGAAGGTTTCTCTCAGCATGTCTTTCATGCTTCCGTCCCATAATGCAATGCAGTGATTGAGTCACATGCCACTGATCTTGGCGCTCGTCAAGTTGGAGGCGAGTGATTGTAGTCCATCAAACTATCACTCCTTTGTTTTTGAATGCCACAGCTCCCAGCTGCTTCGACTGTACATCAAGTAACATTCATTTGTGCAGGGAGGCCAGTGTTGGTTATATTATACATGTGATCCTGTTTGTCTGCGTACTTTTGGTCCAGTTCATATTTAAAGGAGCAGATGGCAGTGTAATCCACATACAGTATGAGTGTCTGGGCTTTCTGAGTGTCTGTCATTCTGGTCCTTACAGTCGCAGAATAATGATGCCACTGGAATGTTCAGAGATCATCTGAGGTCGACCATTCGCCCTTTAAAGAACAGAAATTCATAGATTTAGCCATTCAGACTTTTTAATTCCTAAATATCTGTAAATGTTCTTTTCATCATCACAGCAGACTGAAACCACATCGTCAACCTAACATGTAGCTTACACCTTAACAAGGTACCCCTAATACCAGACACTCTTAAAACCAGTTTCATAGCGTCTTTCCCTGAGAGGTCAGTCTTCAAATTTTCAGCCAAAGTCCGAATGTCTCGGAGCCATGGCAACCAGATATGAGGCTGCTGATAAGATGTGGACTCAGTAAGCGGCGGTCAGGAGAGCAGATACACAGACTGACAGATAAAACAACAAATCAACCAAATGCTTTATCTTTCATTCCAACTTTATGATGTGTAGTTAATACAGTATTTGAACATACTACTGGGGCTGCATCATTTTGTTCTTTTAATGCCGATTAATATGTTCATTATTTTTTTAGATTGATCCATTCATCATTTCATTTGTAAAATGTCAGGTGCACATCTGGCATCTTTGAAGTCCCCCTCCTTATACTAATATTTTTTTTTAACATGGGTTTCCCATTTAGTAGTTAAAAACAATCTGAAAAGATGCTGGAAGCACATCGACTCTTTTTCCCTCACTGAAAAATCTGATTGCCATATATGTTTGAGCTTCCGTAAGATTCAGAGTTATATGTGCACCAAAATTGGCGACCAGTAGACGAATCAGAAAGGTAAGTGCAGTAAGCATCTTTTATTTGTTAGTGTTTTTGGTTAGCTTGTAGGCTAACTGGCAGTGGCTAACCCAGCACTAATTGTTGTACAACATACAATAATATCTGCTACGATAGGGTTTGTCAAAACTTTAGCTATGCTGAAGCAAACTCTGCTCTCTGTTAGGGCTGGCCAATATTAAAGGGAAATTTTGGTTTATTTCAACCCGTCTCCTATCGTCCTAAATTTGTTTCAAGTCACTAGTGACATAGAAATAATAGTTAGCATGTTAGCCGTTAAACTTAATTGAACGGGCATCCTTTCAAGTGCAAAGTTAGTCCACTAAACAAGCTTTTTCTCCACAAAGACCGCCTCATATCGTTAGGATAAATGTCAGAGGACATATAGAAAACGACATGTAAACGTGTTGTCTTACCTTACCGGTGTGGTGCCATGTTTGTTGTTTACCATTTAGCTAAGGCTGCAACCGGTCCCATTCCTTGCAACAGAGGTATTCCTCTTCTGTGGGCATTGGGGTACAGCATTCACAGGTAACGATACACCACCGAGCTCCAGAGCTAAAGCTTTCCAGCAGCCATTCCTCCTCTGCCGTCCTCTACCTGTTGTGCCTCTCTCTCTCTCTCCTGCTCTGTTCTTCAATTTCACGAAGCTCTTTGTCAGTGTATTCTGGCTCAAATAAATAAGGGCGGCCATAAAACTCTGCAAAATCAAATTCCTCCTCCACAAAGTCGAAGTCTGGCAAAAAGTCAGCCATTATTCTATAAATCTTTCATAAAATAAATGAATGAACCTTTCAGGCTACTGTCCGTTCTGCCTTGCAGCTGCTGTGGCTTGTTCTCGCGAGATTTCGGCCGCATAGGTAAACAGTAAACACGCGGTAAGGTAAGACAACAACTCTGAAGACCACCTAAATGTGGAATGTTAGTATATAGGCTTTCCACATCGAGAGGCGATGGCTGCCCTTATTTATTTGAGCCAGAATACACTGACGAAGAGCTTCGTGAAATTGAAGAATGGAGGAGGAGAGAGAGAGAGAGGCACAACAGCTAGAGGACGACAGAGGAGGAATGGCTGCTGGGAGGCTTTAGCTCTGGAGATTGGTGGTGTACCTGTGAATGCTGTACCCCAGTGCCCACAAAAGAGGAATACCTCTGTTGCAAGGAATGGGACCGGTTGCAGCCTTAGCTAAATGGTAAACAACAAACATGGCACCACACCGGTAAGGTAAGACAACACATTTACATGTCATTTTCTATATGTTCTCTGACATTTATCCTAACAATATGAGGCGGTCTTTGTGGAGAAAAAGCCTGTTTAGTGGACTAACTTTGCACTTGAAAGGATGCCCGTTCAATTAAGTTTTAACAGGTCTGACTATGGCTGTATCTAGGCTAACGGCTAACATGCTAACTATTATTTCTATGTCACTAGTGACTTGAAACAAATTTAGGACGACAGGAGACGGGTTGAAATAAACCGAAATTTCCCTTTAAGATGGTATATACTGTATATTGTCTCACATTTTGGATATCGTAGTATCATGAAATGACATAAATGTTGTTTCTTCCCTCGTGTTAAAGTCTGAATTACAGTAAAGTGATGTAAATGTATCAACTTAACACATTTTCTTTTTGTTTTAACGCTTGCCTAAACCCACTTAGCCGATACATCCACATTGCTGATGATTATTGAATAATCTTGTTGTGTAAATATTTTCTGAAAAAGAAAAAACAGTCACCACTACAACTTTTTTTGCATCATTGATATAATTTTCAGGACGTATCGCCCAACCCTACTCTCTGTACTGACAAGTGCTCTGAGCTTGAGGTTTCAGGTTTCCTTGCAAGTGCTGTGTCGACGTCTGTTCCCCGTCGATATGTGCTTCTTGAATTAGACGATTGGATTTCGTATTAGTGACGTACCTAATCTAGCTTGCCGGGGACATGTTTGAATTTTTTTGCACAGATACAAATCAGTACAGTCAAGGTCAGACATTTTAGGGGACATAAATATAAGAAAAACACTATTTGGAGAGGAGGGGGACTTCAAATTTCTTGCTTTGTGAGACTGACAGCTCAAAACCCGAAAGATATGAGACAAGCAGCACGTGCTTGCATTTAAGAGGACAGAACAAGCTAATTTTGGGACTTTCTTGCTTGATAAATGATATAAACAATTATTCAATTAGCAAAAACTATTAATTTTTTGTTGCTCACCAGTTGTTTCAACACTATATACTATTCACAGTGTCATTAAAGAGGGACCACATCATCAGTAATCATAAATAGTAAACAGCTGTAATTAAGCACTGCTATTTTCACTGAAGACTGAAGTTAGCACCGATTAATGAGCTTAATGTAGCTTACACAGACTACAGAAAACATCCCTCACATATACATCAAAAAGCATTTCATTTGAAAATGACACATCAATAACTTGTGTATTATCCACCATTAACTGTCTTACCTTTCTTGCAGCGACCATTATCGAACATCTCTAAAGAGCTGAAAGATAAACAAACAGAGGGGTTACGGCAGGGAGGGCGAAGGACAGATGGGGGAACTGGGAGGTGTGGGAACAGAGGGAGGTGAAGACAGTGATGGACTGAAGACAGAAGGGGAATGTCAGGAGGAAGAGATTCAGAGGCAGGCAGGTGGTGATGGTATGTCTTAACTGCGAGAGAAGTGTGAAGAACGCTTGTTGGCGTGTGAGAGAAAAGAGATGTGCTGAATCTGTGATATCAGCATTCAGAAAGTCACAGCAAACATCATTGGATTCACCTTGAGAGGCATAATCAGGGGCATCCAACCATCCTCACACACACACACACACACACACGGTCAGTGTTCCATATTTACTCTTTCACTGCACGTTGAAAATCGGACACATCAATATGCTGCGAATCTCTCTCCTCCACCCCCACATTCAAAAACATCCTGCATAAACCCAGCTTGTGCTGCCGTCCCATCACCAAAGCAATCACACCTCCTCTCACACTCTCAACAAAATTTTTTATCCAGTCAATACACTGAAAAGACAAGGATCAATAGAAAATATCTGGAAGGCAAAACAACCCTAGAATCCTGTTCATGCCGATGGAAGCAACGGCAGTCTGAGTTGAATTCTTATGTGCTGCTGCAGTCTGCAGCAAACTAATGAGAGGCATGTGATGGCTATAGAAACTGCGGGAGGAGACAACTGCATCATCAGACTGTGAACATTTGGACCAATAACACAACTGAGTGCACAGTGAATTATGTTGGATGGCTGCACTCAGTTTTTCTATGGAAATAAGCAGACAGATGGAGAGGGTGATACTGATGCTGTTGAACTGGTTTAATGTCAGTGCGCTTGAAAAGTAGCCCAACAAACCAGCAGTGATGATGTTTGTCAAACTCTTGCCAAGTGTACAGCTATGGGAGCTGATACGGCAGCAGCGCTGTCAAACACAGTGTTATAACATATTCGCCATAGCCTGCCTGCAGGCACGAGTTGTGTTGTTCCTTGTTTCTGTTCTCTCCTTGGTATTTTGAAGCACTGCTTTGGCAGAGCTTCACCAGAATGACTCTCCCCTCTGTCAGTTCGGTCCAAACCTCCTTCAATATGAAGATACTGCGGTCTACTCCTCTTCATGTCATCTGGATTCTTAAACATTTTTAGACCCAGACACAAACTAGTGATTTATTCTCTTGTCCTGGAATCTCAGCTTGTGAAAACACACACCCTGGAGACTA